>NW_028320293.1:5000-132660 GCF_062004578.1 Staurois parvus | reverse complement strand
TGTACTTTGACGTTCACGGCGCCTTTATGGTCAGTAGCCAATTATTTCTGCTTTCTATAGACAGATGTTGGAGAAGAGGAAGGGAAGTTCTGCTGTGAAGTCTCCTCAGCGTTTCCCTCACAGAGGTCCCTTGAGATGACCCCGAATGAATTTCCGAAGAGCAAATAATATTATAAGCAGCTGCTAAGTCAGGCTGATTGCGGAGCTGAAGTCATGAATGGCCCCCAGTGTGTGTGGAATTCACAGGCCTCTGGTGTCCTGCACATTCCCCGCATGTCGTCATGGGTCGCAGGGTCACAAAATCGCAGCCGAGTACAATGGAAGTCTGTTCTACACACCCATTGTGGCTCCGGACTCGCCAACCTACGGCCAATGTCCTACAACCTGGTCCACCATGAGATGACCTTCTACGCCGGAGCCATCTGCATGCCGGGCTTCAGTTATATGGGAAGGGGATGGCGGGGCAAAACGAGAAAAAAAACTCAGATTTAGTGCGTTTCTGCAACGCACGCAAAAAATTCCCATGTTTTGCCTCATTAAAGACCCCGCATAATGCATAGGTGCGGCTGCACAAGAGGGCGGGCTTTAATGCCCACATGACGCACGGACGCATCAGTAGGGGGCCGACTGCGCACTCCCAGCACAGCAACCCAATTATCGCAGATTAATCCCATCTCTACTAATGATCCAGCGCCAGTGGGACCTTCGTCATGTGACCACTGACAGCCAATCACAGTGGTCCTGTAATCTGGCCAGACTTTCCTCCCTTTACAGTGTCAGCTATCTAGTACTATCCAGCCTGTGGGGGTTCAGTAGTATCCCACCTGCAAGGGGGGGGGGTATGGGTCAGTCGTATCCTCACATTGGGGGATCAGTAGTATCCCACCTGTGGAGGGGGGGTCAGTACTATCCTCCCTGTGCGGGGGGTCAGTAGTATCTCACCTGTGGGGGGGGGGGTGGGTCAGTCATATCCTCACATTGGGGGGATCAGTAGTATCCCACCTGTGGAGGGTCAGTAGTATCCCACCTGTGGAGGGGGGGTCAGTACTATCCTCCCTGTGCGGGGGGTCAGTAGTATTTCACCTGTGGGGGAATCAGTACTATACTCTGTGGGGGGGTCAGTTGTATCCTCATATTGGGGGGTAAGTTGTATCCCACCTGTGGTGGGGTCAGTAGTATCCTCCCTGTAGGGAGGGGGGGTCAGTAGTATTCCACCTGTGGGGGGGGGGGGGTCAGTAGTATTCCACCTGTGGGGGGATCAGTAATATACTCTGTTGGGGGGGGGTTAGTCAGCAGTACCCTCCCTGTGGGGTGTCAATAGTATACTACCTGTGGAGGGGTCAATTCTATCCTCACATTGGGGTGCCAGTAGTATTCCACCTGTGGGGGGGTCAGTAGTGTACTCTCTGGGGGGGTCAGTTCTATCCTCACATTGGGGGGTCAGTAGTATTCCACCTGTGGGGGGTGAGTGGTGTACTCTCTGGGGGAGGGGGGTTCAGTTCTATCCTCACATTAGGGGGCCAGTAGTATCCTCCCTGTGGGGGGGGGTTAGTAGTAATCCACCTGTGGGGGGGTCAGTAGTGTACTCTCTGAGGGGGTCAGTTATATCCTCACATTGGGGGGTCAGTAGTATTCCACCTGTGGGGGGGGTCAGCAGTGTACTCTCTGGGGGGGGGTCAGTTCTATCCTCACATTGGGGGGCCAGTGGTATCCTCCCTGTGGGGGGGTCAGTAGTAATCCACCTGTGGGGGGGTCAGTAGTGTACTCTCTGGGGGGGTCAGTTATATCCTCACATTGGGGGGCCAGTAGTATCCTCCCTGTGGGGGGGTCAGTAGTAATCCACCTGTGGGGGGGTCAGTAGTGTACTCTGGGGGGGTCAGTTATATCCTCACATTGGGGGGTCAGTAGTATTCCACCTGTGGGGGAGTCAGTAGTGTACTCTCTGGGGGGGGTCAGTTCTATCCTCACTTTGGGGGGGGTCAGTAGTATCCTCACATTGGGGGGGTCAGTAGTATGCCCCCTGCAGGGGGTCAGTTTTATCCTCACATTGGGGGGGTCAGTAGTATGCCACCTGCAGGGGGTCAGTTTTATCCTCACATTGGGGGGGTCAGTAGTATCCTCACATTGGGGGGGTCAGTAGTATGCCCCCTGCGGGGGGTCAGTTCTATCCTCACATTGGGGGGGTCAGTAGTATTCCACCTGTGGGGGGGTCAGTAGTGTACTCTCTGGGGGGGGTCAGTTCCTGTCTCACATTGGGGGGTCAGTAGTATTCCACCTGTGGGGGGGTCAGTAGTATTCCACCTGTGGGGGGTCAGTAGTGTACTCTCTGGGGGGGTCAGTAGTATTCCACCTGTGGGGGGGTCAGTAGTATTCCACCTGTGGGGGGGTCAGTAGTATTCCACCTGTGGAGGGGTCAGTAGTGTACTCTCTGGGGGGGTCAGTAGTTTTCCACCTGTGGGGGGGTCAGTAGTGTACTCTCTGGGGGGGTCAGTAGTCTGCCTCCTGTTCACTATATACGGAGTACATAAAGAAGAAACGTCTCCCCCCTTCACACCGACACTCCCCTCCCCCGCTGCTGCAGATTATTACTACCATCCACTGTTACTTCTGGGGCTCCAGTCGCAGACGAGATATTTTGCAACACAAAACGTTCCACAAACTCAGATCTCATCCGTCTCCTGCAGCCAACAATGATTTTGTGTCAAATAAAACTAATTGAAAAAAATAAATAATTAAAGAGTCAGACCATAAAAAATAATAGGAGGAGTCTGGTGGGTGGAGCCATCCCTTTTCTTCTTATTACATGGACACCCCAACAGTGAGATCCCCATGTGTCATGTCTGACCATCTGTGTGTGTTCCAACATAAAACATGGCAGGGATGGTGGAACCCCTCATAATGGGCACAGCGGGCGTACAGACCCAGGAGCTAAGCACAGGAATGGTGGGAACCCCTCATAATGGGCACAGCGGGCGTACAGACCCGGGAACTCAGCACAGGGATGGTGGGAACCCCTCATAATGGGCACGGCGGGCGTACAGACCCGGGAACTCAGCACAGGGATGGTGGGAACCCCTCATAATGGACACGGCGGGCGTACAGACCCGGGAACTCAGCACAGGGATGGTGGGAACCCCTCATAATGGGCACGGCGGGCGTACAGACCCGAGAACTCAGCACAGGGATGGTGGGAACCCCTCATAATGGGCACGGCGGGCGTACAGACCCGGGAACTCAGCACAGGGATGGTGGGAACCCCTCATAATGGACACGGCGGGCGTACAGACCCGGGAGCCCAGCACAGGGATGGTGGGAACCCCTCATAATGGGCACGGCGGGGGTACAGACCCGGGAACTCAGCACAGGGATGGTGGGAACCCCTCATAATGGGCACGGCGGGGGTACAGACCCGGGAACTCAGCACAGGGATGGTGGGAACCCCTCATAATGGGCACGGCGGGCGTACAGACCCGGGAACTCAGCACAGGGATGGTGGGAACCCCTCATAATGGGCACGGCGGGCGTACAGACCCGGGAACTCAGCACAGGGATGGTGGGAACCCCTCATAATGGGCACGGCGGGCGTACAGACCCGGGAACTCAGCACAGGGATGGTGGGAACCCCTCATAATGGGCACGGGGGGCGTACAGACCCGGGAGCCCAGCACAGGGATGGTGGGAACCCCTGATAATGGGCATGGCGGGTGTTTTGCAAGTTTCTCGCTCGCAGGGTAACGCACAGAAAGCATGTGAGCGCTCCGTGGCTCCCGTATTGTACAATTTATATCACCCAATCCCAGCGTAAACCTTACAGAGCGCGGCTCCGCCCAGATTCTCCGTATCGCCGTGATCTCTCCTGCAAGGTGAGGGAAAAGATCGCTGTCACACGGAATGAAACAATCGTAAGTCATTATGCGACAATACGCAGCACCATGCAATAAAAGTGGGCGTGGCCATGAATGCATGCAGTGGGCGGGGTAATTATGGGCGTGGCTAAAACCTGGAGATAACTTGGCCCGAAGGCGACCGCAGTCACATGGCAGTCCTGTTGTTAAAGTGTCATTAAACACGAACCGTAAAACTGGTTATGTAACTGAACCGCTCGCTACATTCACTGCGATCAGCAACGCGTCTCCCGCAGCACCGCGACCGAATCGCAGGAGGGGATTAAAGTGTAACTACAGGCAGAACGGGGGGGGGGGGGGTTTATTAGTTTGGATTAGAGGGAGGGGCTAGACCCCCTATCAAGTTTGTATTGTGATCTGCGACCCCCTCAGGGAAATTATATATATATATACACACACAAACACATATATATATATATTTTATAATAATTAAAAAAAAAATTGCAAATGTGGGGTCGTCCCAAAACAGAGAGGGAAAATCTTCCAGTGGGGACACGTGCTGTGCGTTCCTGTGCAGGTTGATGCGTGCATTCCTGTGCGATTCATATGCGGGTTGATGCGTGCGTTCCTGTGCAATTGATATGCGGGTTGAAGCGTGCGTTCCTGTGCGATTCATATGCGGGTTGATGCGTGCGTTCCTGTGCGATTCATATGCGGGTTGATGCGTGCGTTCCTGTGCAGGTTGATGCGTGCGTCCTGTGCGATTCATATGCGGGTTGATGCGTGCGTTCCTGTGTGGGTTGATGCGTGCGTTCCTGTGCGATTCATATGCGGGTTGATGCGTGCGTTCCTGTGTGGGTTGATGCGTGCGTTCCTGTGCGATTCATATGCGGGTTGATGCGTGCGTCCTGTGCGATTCATATGCGGGTTGATGCGTGCGTCCTGTGCGATTCATATGCGGGTTGATGCGTGCGTTCCTGTGTGGGTTGATGCGTGCGTTCCTGTGCGATTCATATGCGGGTTGATGCGTGCGTCCTGTGCGATTCATATGCGGGTTGATGCGTGCGTTCCTGTGCGATTCATATGCGGGTTGATGCGTGCGTTCCTGTGCGGGTTGATGCATGCGTCCTGTGCGATTCATAAGCGGGTTGATGCGCACGTTCCTGTGTGGGTTGATGCGTGCGTTCCTGTGCGATTCATATGCGGGTTGATGCGTGCGTTCCTGTGCGATTCATATGCGGGCTGATGCGTGCGTCCTGTGCGATTCATATGCGGGTTGATGCGTGCGTCCTGTGCGATTCATATGCGGGTTGATGCGTGCGTTCCTGTGTGGGTTGATGCGTGCGTTCCTGTGCGATTCATATGCGGGTTGATGCGTGCGTCCTGTGCGATTCATATGCGGGTTGATGCGTGCGTTCCTGTGCGATTCATATGCGGGTTGATGCGTGCGTTCCTGTGCGGGTTGATGCATGCGTCCTGTGCGATTCATAAGCGGGTTGATGCGCACGTTCCTGTGTGGGTTGATGCGTGCGTTCCTGTGCGATTCATATGCGGGTTGATGCGTGCGTTCCTGTGCGATTCATATGCGGGCTGATGCGTGCGTTCCTGTGCGATTCATATGCGGGTTGATGCGCGCGTTCCTGTGCGGGTTGATGCGTGCGTCCTGTGCGATTCATAAGCGGGTTGATGCGCACGTTCCTGTGCGGGTTGATGCGTGCGTTCCTGTGCGATTCATATGCAGGTTGATGCGGCGTGATTTCAAGCCCATTCATTTGAATGGGGTGAAATCGCACCACAGCGCACTATTAGTAGTGCATGTGCTACTTTTTTTTTTTCTAACGCACAGCAGCATCGCTTGGCACTTTGTACCAGTGCGGCTTGGTGCGCCCAGTGCGGCCAACACGTAATGCGTCTGCGACCGATATTCGTGATGTTGTTAACTTTGACCCTGCAGCCGATCACAAGGGCGTTGCGATCGGAATGCGGTGCAGGAAGATGCGCAGGAACACGCCCCTCCCACACCGCATTCTAGTGTGAACGAGACCAATAACAGCCCAGATATCCCGGTGCGGGGACATGCGTTCCTGCTTGCGATTCTGAAAGTGCAGATTATACGCATTTGTGTGTCGCACTGACGGCTGCCCTATGTGTGTTTGCTGCCCAAAAGAAGTTCCTGATCCTTTTTAGGCGACTTTTTTTTTGCGCGTTTCGTTGCAATTGCCATGCGACAATCGTGGCAGAATCGCACCTCGTTTTGGATGCCCTTTAAAATAATGCCACCTAAATGCACCTTGTGCGGTGAATTGGAATCGCAGGCAGCATCGCGGCGATTTTGCCTGTTATTCCAGATCGCCCAATGAGAACGGGGCCCAAGGCCGGCCATACATGGGTTGACAATCGACTGATTTTTCAACCGAAATCAGACCTAAGAATAATCGGCTGATTTTCGCTCTGTTAGTGGGGTCAATGGCACCGGACGATTTTCCTGTTTCCTTCCAGGGGCGGACTGACAACTCATGGGGCCCCCGGGCAATAGGGGATCATGGGGCCCCTGTGTCCTTGCCCAAACTCAAAAAAGCCTATGAAAAAGGTACCAGGGGCATCTCATGGGGCCCCCTACTGACTCCGGGCCCTCAGGCAGTGCCCCAGTTTCCAAATGGTCAGTCCGCCCCTGGTTCCTCCTCTTTTCGGTGATCGGGAATGTTGGAAAATTCGTGAACAACGACCGATTTTTGACTCCATGATGGTCAAATCGTACGATCGTTTTTCCGAAAAGAATCTGCGCCACGAGCCGCGACCTGGAAGGAAGTGTCGCCTGTTATATGGGGGGAACTTTATGACTCGGTCGGCCGATTTTTAAAATCATTGATGGCGCCATCAAAATCGTTTGATTTTCAGACGAAAAATCATTCGGAATTCGAACCTTGTATGGCCTGTATAAGTCCCCGGACATGCTGGATACAAAGTGGGATGTGATTTGCATGCAGGTCGCACCCTATTGTCTGCAATTAGAGCGGTCACATCGGTGCGGTTCTGACTTGGTTGGAGTCGCACAGATTTCTAAAGCAGTCCAAGCGCTGCATTTGGTGCGACTCGCATAGACTGATGTCTTGCAAATCGCAACTTTGAAATCGTTCGACTTCACTGTAAGGGAGGATGTCACCAGCACACCGAGGATCACCAATACGGGTCCAAAGGTGAACGATCACATGGTTACAGCAAGGCAACGTTTCGTTCATCAGGCATGTGACCCCCCAGGACCCCTTCATCAGGCATGTGACCCCTTCATCAGGACCCCTTCATCAGGCATGTGACCCCTTCATCAGGACCCCTTCATCAGGCATGTGACCCCCCAGGACCCCTTCATCAGGCATGTGACCCCCCAGAACCCCTTCATCAGGCATGTGACCCCCCCAGGACCCCTTCATCAGGCATGTGACCCCCCCAGGACCCCTTCATCAGGCATGTGACACCCCCCCCAGGACCCCTTCATCAGGACCCTTTCATCAGGCATGTGACCCCTCAGGACCTTTTCATCAGGCATGTGACCCCCCAGGACCCCTTCATCAGGCATGTCACCCCCCAGGACCCCTTCATCAGGCATGTGACACCCCCCCCAGGACCCCTTCATCAGGCATGTGACCCCTTCATCAGGACCCCTTCATCAGGCAAGTGACCCCCCAGGACCCCTTCATCAGGCATGTGACCTCCCAGGACCCCTTCATCAGGCATGTGACCCCTTCATCAGGACCCCTTCATCAGGCAAGTGACCCCCCAGGACCCCTTCATCAGGCATGTGACCCCGTCATCAGGGCCCCTTCATCAGGCATGTGACCCCCCAGGACCCCTTCATCAGGCATGTGACCCCCCCCAGGACCCCTTTATCAGGCATGTGACCCCTTCATCAGGACCCCTTCATCAGGCATGTGACCCCCTAGGACCCCTTCATCAGGCATGTGACCCCTTCATCAGGACCTCTTTATCAGGCTTGTGACCCCCCAGGACCCCTTCATCAGGCATGTGACCCCCGCAGGACCCCTTCATGAGGCATGTGACCCCCGCAGGACCCCTTCATTAGGCATGTGACCCCCCCAGGACCCCTTCATCAGGCATGTGACCCCCCCAGGACCCCTTCATCAGGCATGTGACCCCCCCCCAGGACCGCTCCATCAGGCATGTGACTCCCCCAGGACCCCTTCATCAGGCATGTGACCCCCCCCCCCAGGACCGCTTCATCAGGCATGTGACTCCCCCCAGGACCCCTTCATCAGGCATGTGACCCCCCCAGGACCCCTTCATCAGGCATGTGACCCCCCCAGGACCCCTTCATCAGGCATGTGACCCCCCCCCAGGACCGCTTCATCAGGCATGTGACTCCCCCAGGACCCCTTCATCAGGCATCTTCACCGTAAGTCGCACGATTTCAAAGTCGATGTGACTGGAGTGTAAGAGGGATCTTCTGATTTCCTCTCACTTCCTGTTGTCATCTACAGGACTGGGATCAGGCGCCGGCTCACCCCAGGTGCGGCTTTGAAGCTGCGGTACTTCAGCGCAATTTCGAAGCCACCAATCAGTGTGGCTTTCTAACATCTGTGCGACTTCCTACACAGATGTCAATGCGAATCGCACATGAAAATCGCTTCCATGAAGTGTGCACTTATAATGGACGGCTGCGCAGAGGGCGTGGCTTTCTGAAGCCAACAAATTGAATTTCACCTCGGGTGCGGCTTTGAAGTCGCGCTATTTGAAAGCTGCCGATCGGTGCATCTTCATGTGCGGCTTGCCGACTTCTGTGCGACTTCCTACACAGATGTCAATGCGAGTCGCACACGAAAATCACACAAAAGTAGCGCAGGAACCTATTTTCAAAGTCGCTGCCACTCACGTCACACCGATTTGAACAGTTCCGTAGCGGTAATTATGGTGCGACTTTGCATGACAAGTTGCACCCGGTGTGAACGAATGTCTAATGCCGGCCAGAGACGGGTCGAAAATCGGCTGATTAGTGGGTTAATTGGTTGGCTGTTTTTCGGGCTTTATGCGCATTTTTTTTATTGGTCATGTTGGAAAATTTGCGGCCGATTTTGACGATCAGACGATTTTTCCGGCAATGATGGACAAATCGGCCAATCGCTTTACCGATAAAAAATCTGCGCATGAGCCGAGACCTGCAAGAAGAAGAATTCCAGTTCGCTGTTATATTTTATATGAAAAGTCTTGCGGTTGCAACAAATGTATCCAAATAAAAACATCTGTATCTGAAATGTATCCATTTGGATACAAATGGATACATTTGTTGCAACCGCGACTTTTCATATAAAATATAACAGCGGCCTGGAATTCTTCTTCTTCTTCTGATTCTTATGTATTTCTCCCGTCTCTGCAAGGAACAGAAGTAATTATGGGGTTAACTGCCGGCCATAGATGGGACGAAAATTGGTCGATTTTTTTTACCGTTGGTGGTAACGTTGGCCGATCGAACGACCGATTTTTTTTTAAACGGCCAATTTGCAACCCGTCTATGGCCTGCATTAAGGACTGAAAAGAAATCTCCCCCCATGGGACAAAAATAATAAAGTTTTACCCCTTTTCATCTGTCAAGTTGCATGACAAGTCGCACCCGGCGTGTACAGGGGGGCTGCGGGCCACATTCACCCTTTAGCGTCCCATGAATGCGTGTGAGAGCGTGCAAGTTTGCTCGCGGTTACATAACCCGCAAAAAGCGTTGTTGCTCGCGCGGCCATTCATTTTAATGGCACTCCACACAGCAGCAAAAAGGATGTGCGTTTGTCACGCAAAATAACCGTCTGTTAAAATAAAAACGCACAAAAAATAGGTGCATGAGCTACTTTAACTGCAGGTCTAAAGGTTGCAGGAGCCTATCAGAAATGCAGATTTTTTTTTTCTGTTCATTAAATGCATTCAAATGTATTATTATTCACCTCTAATGAAGATCTACCCCCCCCCCCCCCCGCACTGCTTATTTTCTGCCACTGGCTGTCCTCAGTCTGACGACCAGCATCAATCAAACCACTTCCTCTGAGCCCAGGTTATTCCGGACCAGCCCCCAACCGGTGACTGGATGGTGAAGGGAAAAACAGCACAGCGTCGAGCTCATCTCTCTGTCTCTTTGCTCTCTCCTCCAATCAGCATGTTTCTTGTAAGTCCATGAACTGATTGGCTTCTTACATGGTTTCCTCCTCTCACACCACAGCCATGCTCTACAGGGGACTGCAGGAGGCGGATCTCAGGTCACATTCAGGCACTTACGCTGCTTGTTTTCTGCCACTGGCTGTCCTCAGTATGACAACCAGCATCAAACCACTTCCTCTGAGCCCAGGTTATCCCGGACCAGCTCCCAACCGGTGACTGGACGGTGAAAGGAGAAACAGCAGTGTCAAGCTCATCTCTCTGTCTCTTTGCTCTCTCCTCCAATCAGCATGTTTCTTGTAAGTCCATGAACTGATTGGCTTCTTATATGGTTTTCCTCTCACACCGCAGCCATGCTCTACAGGGGAACGCAGGAGGCGGATCTCAGGTCACATTCAGGCACTTAGGCTGCTTGTTTTCTGCCACTGGCTGTCCTCAGTCTGACGACCAGCATCAGTCAAACCACTTCCTCTGAGCCCAGGTTATCCCGGACCAGCCCCCAACCGGTGACTGGACGGTGAAAGGAGAAGCAGTTCAGTGATGAGCTCATCTCTCTGCTCTCTCCTCCAATTAGCATACTTCTTGTAAGTCCATGAACTGATTGGCTTCTTATATGGTTTCTTCCTCTCACACCGCAGCCATGCTCTACAGGGGAACGCAGGAGGCGGATCTCAGGTCACATTCAGGCACTTACGCTGCTTGTTTTCTGTCACTGGCTGTCCTCAGTCTGACGACCAGCATCAGTCAAACCACTTCCTCTGAGCCCAGGTTATCCCGGACCAGGCCCCAACTGGTGACTGGACGGTGAAAGGAGAAACAGCACAGTGTCAAGCTCATCTCTCTGTCTCTTTGCTCTCTCCTCCAATCAGCATGTTTCTTTTAAGTCTCATGAACTGATTGGCTTGTTATACGGTTTCTTCCTCTCACAGCGCAGCCATGCAAATCATTGGATTCAGGTGAACCCGACCAACGAAGACTGGGACACCATTTAAAATCATGTGCATTTTTCAGCGACGCCTTCAGTACGGAATGTATGTATTGGCAAGGGGTGAGCTGGAGGATCTATTGTTTCTGTCAAGTGGGGGATATGTTGTTGTGGGGGTCTATTTTTCTGGTGGGGGGTATATTGTTGCTGTGGAATTCTTATATTGCTGGGGGAGGAGGGGGGTCAATTGTTGCTGGGAGGAATCTAATGTTAAGGGAGGGGTCTATGGCTACTGGCTGCTTGAGGGTATACTGATGCTGGGAGATCGATTGTTGCTGATGGGAGTCTATTGTTGGGTTGGATCGCTTGTCGCTGGGGGTATTTTGTTGCGAGGGTCTAATGTTACTGGGAGATCTATTGTTGCTGGGGGGAGGGGTCTACTGTTTCTGTGTTGAATCTCTTGTTGCTGGAGGTCTATTGGTGTCTATTGTTACTAGGGGGATCTATTGTTGCTGGGGAAGAGGGATCTATTTTGTTACTTTTCCTGCTATCATTAACATATTCCATAGAAATGACTTGTCACTACAGAATTATACTTGATTCTGCATTCTTTAAAAAGGGGTGGTACTGGAAGGGGGTGGAGAGAATGGATATACGCGGTGGTGGGTAGAGGGTGGAGACAAGGAATGTTCTCCGAGGTAAGTAGGGGGTGGAGACAAGGGATGTACTCAAAGGTGGGTAGGGGGTGGGGACAAAGAATGTACTCAGGTGGGTAAGGGGTGGAGACACAGGATGTACTTGGAGGTAGGTAGGGGGTGGAGACAAGGATGTACTCGGAGGTGGGTAGAGGGTGGAGACAACAGATGTACTTGGAGGTGGGTAGGGGGTGGAGACAACAGATGTACTTGGAGGTGGGTAGGGAGTGGAGATAAGGGATGTACTCGGAGGTGGAGAAAAGGGATGGACTTGGAGGTAGGTAGGGGGTGGAGACAAGGCATGTATTCAGAGGTGGGTAGGGGGTGGAGACAACAGATGTACTTGGAGGTGGGTAGGGGGTGGAGAAAAGGGATGGACTCGGAGGTGGAGAAAAGGGATGGACTCGGAGGTAGGTAGGGGGTGGAGAAAAGGCATGTATGCGGAGGTGGAGAAAAGAGATGGACTCAGACGCAGGTAGGGGGTGGAGACAAGGCATGTATTCGGAGGTGGGTAGGGGGTGGAGACAACGGATGTACTCGGAGGTGGGTAGGGGGTGGAGACAACGGATGTACTCGGAGGTGGGTAGGGGGTGGAGACAACGGATGTACTCGAAGGTGGGTAGGGGGTGGAGACAACGGATGTACTCGAAGGTGGGTAGGGGGTGGAGACAACGGATATACTTGGAGGTGGGTAGGGGGTGGAGACAACGGATATCCTTGGAGGTGGGTAGGGGATGGAGACAACGGATGTACTCGGAGGTGGGTAGGGGGTGGAGACAAGGGATGTACTCAGAGGTAGGTAGGGGGTGGAGACAAGGGATGTACTCAGAGGTGAGTAGGGGGTGGAGACAACGGATGTACTCAGAGGTAGGTAGGGGGTGGAGACAAGGGATGTACTCAGAGGTGGGTAGGGGGTGGAGACAAGGGATGTACTCGAAGGTGGGTAGGGGGTGGAGACAAGGCATGTATTCGGAGGTGGGTAGGGGGTGGAGACAACGGATATCCTTGGAGGTGGGTAGGGGATGGAGACAACGGATGTACTCAGAGGTGGGTAGGGGGTGGAGACAAGGCATGTACTCGGAGGTGGGTAGGGGGTGGAGACAACGGATGTACTCGGAGGTGGGTAGGGGGTGGAGACAATGGATGTACTCGAAGGTGGGTAGGGGGTGGAGACAAGGCATGTATTCGGAGGTGGGTAGGGGGTGGAGACAACGGATATACTTGGAGGTGGGTAGGGGGTGGAGACAACGGATATACTTGGAGGTGGGTAGAGGGTGGAGACAAGGGATGTACTCGGAGGTGGGTAGAGGGTGGAGACAAGGGATGTACTCGGAGGTGGGTAGGGGGTGGAGACAAGGGATGTACTCAAAGGTGGGTAGGGGGTGGAGACAAGGGATGTACTCAGAGGTGGGTAGGGGGTGGAGACAACGGATATACTCAGAGGTGGGTAGGGGGTGGAGACAAGGGATGTACTCAGAGGTGGGTAGAGGGTGGAGACAAGGGATGTACTCGGAAGTGGGTAGGGGGTGGAGACAACGGATATACTCGGAGGTGGGTAGGGGGTGGAGACAAGGGATGTACTCGGAAGTGGGTAGGGGGTGGAGACAACGGATATACTCGGAGGTGGGTAGGGGGTGGAGACAAGGGATGTACTCGGAAGTGGGTAGGGGGTGGAGACAACGGATATACTCGGAGGTGGGTAGGGGGTGGAGACAAGGGATGTACTTGGAGCTGGGCCAGAGACAAGGGGTGACTCAGAAGTGGGAAGTACCTGCACCTAAGCCCTGTATACAGTATATATTATATTAGAATATTTTATTTATTGTTTTTCAGTTCTATCCTGTTTTTTAGCTTTTTTTAAAAAAAAAATTATTTCTCATAAAGGAATTTTTATTCTCGTCCAGTATGAGCGAAGCCCACCATCCTGCACAGTGCAGGAGCCCCTTCCAGCTCTGCGTCGCACTCTATTGCACTTGAATTGGGACCGGCGTGGGTCAACGTTCCAGAGAAAAGTGCTCAGTGGGTCCTGGAGAGGCCTACTCAGTCCTCCAACAGCCTGGAAGATTACAAACAGATAAGCAAAGCAGCCAAAGCAAGGCCTTCCTGGTCCTCAGCCACCGGCTATCCTCACCCAACGCCCTGAACACCCCACCAGGTATTCGATCTCAGAATGAATAATGCAGCGCACGCAGCGGGCTAATTATAGCCTTGGCCACCCTATAGAACACAGCGGACCCCACAGACTTCCAACCTTCTGCTCCCCCCAACCTTCATGAGCAAAAACTTTTTTTTTTTTTTTTTGTAAAATTGTTAATTTTGGTGGTTACCTTGAGTTGGTAGGGCTGGATCTCGCTCAGGCTTTGGTTCCGTAACTTCTTGGTTAAGACCTTCAGCATTGTACAGATCCCGGAGGAGGAGGGCGAGGAAGGGGTTAAACTCTCATTCACACACGCATTCACACACGCTTCCACACACCGAGAAGAAGGAACAATTCTGCAGGCTCTACAACCTCCACAGCCATTTCATTTTGGGGGGATTTGTTGGTTTTTTGGTCGTATTTATTTTTCTGTAGGCACGTTGGCTTTTCCGATTCCGAATAGAAAAATTCTCTAAAATAAGAAAAAATAAGCAAAAAAGAAAAAAAAAAGTTGCCGGGTTTTTCAGGTTCTGGGAGAAGGCGTGCAGCAGCACCGGACGGGACTGGGTTTTGTGTTTCGGTGCCCCCCGGCTGACATCACCCCCCCACCTTGGTGCTCAGTTCTTGGCTTTGGGTTGTCCTGGGAGTGGGGTGGAAGTCTCCATTGCCTCTCACTCATGCACCCTCCTAGCACACACATTCACACACACTGCCTCTCTGTCTGCAACTTGTAACAAACAGAGGGCCTCGGCGCCGCGCTCTCATTGGCTGGCCCGGGGAAAAGTGTGTCAGTTTCAGGAGGCCGGCCCTTTATTTAAAGGGAAAGTGATAGCAAGCTGGGCCAGGCGTTGTGTAGCGAGATGACGTTCGGGCCCTCCCCCTCCTTTCCTGTTCTGCCCGGGGAGGGGCGGGGAGCAGGCTGCACATTGTCATCAGGGGAAATAAGTTCAACTTACTAATATAGAGAGAAACAAGGCGCAACTATGTAACGATTCCCTGTCCATGCTCACCTGAAATATGCGCTGCGCGCCTTAAAGTGACGTGAAACAAACCGATTCCAGTCTGGATTCCAGGCTCAGGAAATTCCCTTCTGTGACTCCAAATCTCCAAACATTTTATGATCTGACTTCCTGTAATTGGGGGCTACGCTCTGTCTGCATGGACCCCCTGGATGGAGGAAGTTCGGGGGCGGACTGACCATTTGGAAACTCGGGCACTGCCCGAGGGCCCTGGTCAGTAGGGGGCCCCATGAGATGCCCCGGTACCTTTTTTATAGGCTTTTTGATATTGGGCAAGGACACAGGGGCCCCATGATCCCCTATTGCCCGAGGGCCCCATGAGTTGTCAGTCCGCCCCTAGTAGAAGCCCTCTCCTGCTCCCAAGATGGTCCACAGCAGGGGTCTCCAAATGACGGCCCATGGGCCACATCCGGCCCTCTATAATATTTCATTCAGCCCACAGCTGGGGTCACTGCTGTATCCTTACTGACTGAGGCTGTCTATGGTCTCTGCGTCTGATGTAAGGGGGAACTCCGCTGCAAAGCCACTATAGACAGATCGATATTCACTGGGCAGCACAGTGGCTTAATGGTTAGCACTTCACCCTGGCAGTACTCGGGTCGTTGGTTCGAATCCCAGCCACGGCACCTCCTGCCTGGAGTTTGCATGTTCTCCCTGTGCCTGCGTGGGTTTCCTCCGGGTACTCCAGTTTCCTCCCGCACTCCAAAGACGTGCTGGTAGGTTAACTGAATCCTGTCTAAATTGTCCCTAGTATATGAATGTGAGTTAGGGACCTTAGATTATACGCCCCTTGAGGGTTAGGGACTGATGTGAATGTACAATATATATGTAAAGCGCAGCCAGGGGCGGACTGACCATTTGGAAACTCGGGCACTGCCTGAGGGCCTGGAGTCAGTAGGGGGCCCCATGAGATGCCTCTGGTACCTTTTTCATAGGCTTTTTTGAGTTTGGGCAAGGACACAGGGGCCCCATGATCCCCTATTGCCCGGGGGCCCCATGAGTTGTCAGTCCGCCCCTGTTGACAGTGCTATATAAGTACCTGAAATAAATAAACCAGTTCAGCAGGAACCAGCCGTATTTCAGTCCATCTATGGGCAGGCTGGTTGTATTGGAGTTGATCTATCATATTGAAGAGACATATTACAGGAGACGGTCAGAGATTGCAGACTTGGTACAGGAGATGGTCAGAGACTGCGGACACAGTACAGGAGATGACCAGAGACTGCGGACACAGTACAGGAGATGACCAGAGACTGCAGACACAGTACAGGAGATGACCAGAGACTGCGGACACAGTACAGGAGATGACCAGAGACTGCGGACATAGTACAGGAGATGACCAGAGACTGCGGACACAGTACAGGAGATGTCAGAGACTGCGGACATAGTACAGGAGATGACCAGAGACTGCGGACACAGTACAGGAGATGACCAGAGACTGCGGACATAGTACAGGAGATGACCAGAGACTGCGGACACAGTACAGGAGATGACCAGAGACTGCGGACATAGTACAGGAGATGACCAGAGACTGCGGACACAGTACAGGAGATGACCAGAGACTGCAGACACAGTACAGGAGATGACCAGAGACTGCGGACATAGTACAGGAGATGACCAGAGACTGCGGACACAGTACAGGAGATGACCAGAGACTGCGGACATAGTACAGGAGATGACCAGAGACTGCGGACACAGTACAGGAGATGACCAGAGACTGTGGACACAGTACAGGAGATGACCAGAGACTGCGGACACAGTACAGGAGATGACCAGAGACTGCGGACATAGTACAGGGGATGACCAGAGACTGCGGACACAGTACAGGAGATGGTCAGAGACTGCGGACATAGTACAGGAGATGACCAGAGACTGCGGACACAGTACAGGAGACGACCAGAGACTGCGGACACAGTACAGGAGATGACCAGAGACTGCGGACACAGTACAGGAGACGACCAGAGACTGCGGACACAGTACAGGAGACGACCAGAGACTGCGGACACAGTACAGGAGATGGTCAGAGACTGCGGACATAGTACAGGAGATGACCAGAGACTGCGGACACAGTACAGGAGACGACCAGAGACTGCGGACACAGTACAGGAGACGACCAGAGACTGCGGACACAGTACAGGAGACGACCAGAGACTGCGGACACAGTACAGGAGATGACAAGAGACTGCGGACACAGTACAGGAGATGGTAAGAGACTGCGGACACAGTACAGGAGATGGTAAGAGACTGCGGACACAGTACAGGAGATGGTCAGAGACTGCGGACACAGTACAGGAGATGGTCAGAGACTGCGGACACTGTACAGGAGACGACCAGAGACTGCGGACACAGTACAGGAGATGACAAGAGACTGCGGACACAGTACAGGAGATGGTAAGAGACTGCGGACACAGTACAGGAGATGGTCAGAGACTGCGGACACAGTACAGGAGATGACCAGAGACTGCGGACACAGTACAGGAGATGGTCAGAGACTGCGGACTCAGTACAGGAGATGACCAGAGACTGCGGACACAGTACAGGAGATGACCAGAGACTGCGGACACAGTACAGGAGATGGTCAGAGACTGCGGACACAGTACAGGAGATGACCAGAGACTGCGGACATAATACAGGAGACAATCAAAGATTGCGGTATACTACAGGAGATGGTCAGTGACTGCAGACATGATACAGGAGACGGTCAGAGATTGCAGATATGGTACAGGAGACGGTCAGAGATTGCAGATATGGTACAGGAGACGGTCAGAGATTGCAGACATGGTACAGGAGATGGTCAGAGACTGCAGACATAGTACAGGAGATGGTCAGAGACTGCAGACATAGTACAGGAGATGGTCAGAGACTGCAGACACAGTACAGGAGACGGTCAGAGACTGCAGACATAGTACAGGAGATGGTCAGAGACTGCAGACATAGTACAGGAGATGGTCAGAGACTGCAGACATGGTACAGGAGACAGTCAAAGATTGCAGAATACTACAGGAGATGGTCAGAGACTGCAGACATGGTACAGGAGATGGTCAGAGACTGCAGACGTAGTACAGGAGACAGTCAGAGACTGCAGACATGGTACAGGAGACGGTCAGAGATTGTAGACATAGTACAGGAGACGGTCAGAGACTGCAGACATAGTACAGGAGAATGTCAGAGACTGCAGACATGGTACAGGAGACGGTCAGAGACTGCAGACATAGTACAGGAGACGGTCAGAGACTGCAGACGTAGTACAGGAGACAGTCAGAGACTGCAGACATGGTACAGGAGACGGTCAGAGACTGCAGGCATAGTACAGGAGACAGTCAGAGACTGCAGACATAGTACAGGAGACGGTCAGGGACTGCAGACATAGTACAGGAGATGGTCAGAGACTGCAGACATAGTACAGGAGACAGTCAGAGACTGCAGACATGGTACAGGAGACGGTCAGAGACTGCAGGCATAGTACAGGAGATGGTCAGAGACTGCAGACATAGTACAGGAGACGGTCAGAGACTGCAGATGTAGTACAGGAGATGGTCAGAGACTGCAGACATAGTACAGGAGACGGTCAGAGACTGCAGATGTAGTACAGGAGATGGTCAGAGACTGCGGACACGGTACATGAGATGGTCAGAGACTGCAGTCATAGTACAGGAGATGACCAGAGACTGCGGACACAGTACAGGAGATGACCGGAGACTGCGGACACAGTACAGGAGATGGCCAGAGACTGCGGACACAGTACAGGAGATGACCAGAGACTGCAGACATAGTACAGGGGATGACCAGAGACTGCGGACACAGTACAGGAGATGGTCAGAGACTGCAGACACAGTACAGGAGATGGTCAGAGACTGCGGACACAGTACAGGAGATGGTCAGAGACTGCAGACACAGTACAGGAGATGACCAGAGACTGCGGACATAGTACAGGAGATGACCAGAGACTGCGGACACAGTACAGGAGATGACCAGAGACTGCGGACATAGTACAGGAGATGACCAGAGACTGCGGACACAGTACAGGAGATGACCAGAGACTGCAGACACAGTACAGGAGATGACCAGAGACTGCGGACATAGTACAGGAGATGACCAGAGACTGCGGACACAGTACAGGAGATGACTAGAGACTGCGGACACAGTACAGGAGATGACCAGAGACTGCAGACATAGTACAGGAGACGGTCAGAGACTGCAGACATACTACAGGAGACAGTCAGAGACTGCAGACATGGTACAGGAGACGGTCAGAGACTGCAGACATAGTACAGGAGACAGTCAGAGACTGCAGACATGGTACAGGAGACGGTCAGAGACTGCAGGCATGGTACAGGAGATGGTCAGAGACTGCAGACATAGTACAGGAGACGGTCAGAGACTGCAGATGTAGTACAGGAGATGACCAGAGACTGCGGACACAGTACAGGAGATGACCGGAGACTGCGGACACAGTACAGGAGATGGCCAGAGACTGCGGACACAGTACAGGAGATGACCAGAGACTGCGGACACAGTACAGGAGATGACCAGAGACTGCAGACATAGTACAGGGGATGACCAGAGACTGCGGACACAGTACAGGAGATGGTCAGATACTGCAGACACAGTACAGGAGATGACCAGAGACTGCGGACATAGTACAGGAGATGACCAGAGACTGCGGACACAGTACAGGAGATGACCAGAGACTGCGGACACAGTACAGGAGATGACCAGAGACTGCGGACATAGTACAGGAGATGACCAGAGACTGCGGACACAGTACAGGAGATGACTAGAGACTGCGGACACAGTACAGGAGATGACCAGAGACTGCAGACATGATACAGGAGATGACCAGAGACTGCAGACATGATACAGGAGATGACCAGAGACTGCAGACATGATACAGGAGATGACCAGAGACTGCAGACATGATACAGGAGATGACCAGAGACTGCGGACACAGTACAGGAGATGACCAGAGACTGCAGACATGATACAGGAGATGACCAGAGACTGCAGACACAGTACAGGAGATGACCAGAGACTGCGGACACAGTACAGGAGATGACCAGAGACTGCAGACACAGTACAGGAGATGACCAGAGACTGCAGACACAGTACAGGAGATGACCAGAGACTGCAGACATGATACAGGAGATGACCAGAGACTGCAGACAGTACAGGAGATGACCAGAGACTGCAGACATGATACAGGAGATGACCAGAGACTGCAGACATGATACAGGGGATGACCAGAGACTGCAGGCATACTAGCCGGGGGTGTGTTAGGGTTGTAAAATAAAATTGACATCATTTGTAACAAAATGCATGAATTGTTCCCATCATCAGGTCTGAATACCAATAAAACAAAGACGTTACATTGTTAAATGATAAGTTGCTACAATGTAACGGAATGACTCTGGAAAGGACGACAGTCCTGCTTCAGCCTGAAAGGTCGCGGTGTAGGACTATGGAGTGCGCTGTGACGCCACATATCGGGGGCGGGTCCACTCTCGGGTCTCCTGTGTGTATGATTGGTAACTATCAGAGGGAAGATTGGGTTTTCTATGTACTGCTCCTTTAAGCCGAGGATATTAAATCTCCGGTCATGTCCATGCCATATGCCGTGACGAGGTGTCCCCGTGACGAGGTGTCCCCGCATGTCCAATGAACAATTAGTTCTCCTATTTAATGTGGAGATTGTGGTCAGGATTGGGGGGGGAGGTTGGCAGCTGGGCCTTTGTGGAGCAACAGAAGATGTCTATACAACTTTTGTCCCACCAGCCCAGTCTCTGGGGATGGACAGCACACTGGTATTGTAATCCCGTCCTCAGGGGGTTCAGCATGTCCTGCGGTGACAATACCCAGCTTATAGAAGGACATGGCGGGTCCAGGGAGGTGGGCCGAGGCTGCGATGGTGAGGCTCTGAGAGCTCTGCAAAGGAGGCGGAAAAATCAACTGCAGATTTGGGAGTAAAGACAAACTGGTAGCGTCTAGAAACTGCAGATATACTACAGGAGATGGTCAGAGACTGCAGACATAGTACATGAGATGGTCAGAGACTGCAGACATAGTACAGGAGATAGTCAGAGACTGCAGATATACTACAGGAGATGACCAGAGACTGCAGACATAGTACAGGAGATGACCAGAGACTGCAGACATAGTACAGGAGATGGTCAGAGAGTGCAGACATACTACAGGAGATGGTCAGAGACTGCAGACATACTACAGGAGATGGTCAGAGACTGCAGATATACTACAGGAGATGGTCACAGAGTGCAGACATACTACAGGAGAGGGTCAGAGACTGCAGACATACTACAGGAGATGGTCAGAGACTGCAGACATACTACAGGAGAGGGTCAGAGAGTGCACACATACTACAGGAGAGGGTCAGAGAGTGCAGACATACTACAGGAGATGGTCAGAGAGTGCAGACATACTACAGGAGATGGTCAGAGAGTGCAGACATACTACAGGAGAGGGTCAGAGACTGCAGACATACTACAGGAGATGGTCAGAGACTGCAGACATACTACAGGAGAGGGTCAGAGAGTGCAGACATACTACAGGAGAGGGTCAGAGAGTGCAGACATACTACAGGAGAGGGTCAGAGAGTGCAGACATACTACAGAAGATGGTCAGAGAGTGCAGACATACTACAGGAGAGGGTCAGAGAGTGCAGACATACTACAGGAGAGGGTCAGAGAGTGCAGACACAGTACAGGAGATGGTCAGAGACTGCAGACACAGTACAGAAGATGGTCAGAGACTGCAGACACAGTACAGGAGATGACCAGAGACTGCAGACACAGTACAGGAGATGGTCAGAGAGTGCAGACATACTACAGGAGATGGTCAGAGACTGCAGACATAGTACAGGAGATGGTCGGAGACTGCAGACATAGTACAGGAGATGGTCAGAGACTGCAGGCATAGTACAAGAGATGGTCAGAGACTGCAGACATACTACAGGAGATGGTCAGAGACTGCAGATATACTACAGGAGATGGTCAGAGAGTGCAGACATACTACAGGAGATGGTCAGAGACTGCAGACATACTACAGGAGAGGGTCAGAGAGTGTAGACATACTACAGGAGAGGGTCAGAGAGTGCAGACATACTACAGGAGATGGTCAGAGAGTGCAGACATACTACAGGAGAGGGTCAGAGAGTGCAGACATACTACAGGAGAGGGTCAGAGACTGCAGACATACTACAGGAGAGGGTCAGAGAGTGCAGACATACTACAGGAGAGGGTCAGAGACTGCAGACATACTACAGGAGAGGGTCAGAGAGTGCAGACATACTACAGGAGAGGGTCAGAGAGTGCAGACATACTACAGGAGAGGGTCAGAGAGTGCAGACATACTACAGGAGAGGGTCAGAGAGTGCAGACATACTACAGGAGATGGTCAGAGACTGCAGAAATACTACAGGAGATGGTCAGAGACTGCAGAAATACTACAGGAGATGGTCAGAGACTGCAGACATAGTGCAGGAGATGATCAGAGACTGCAGACATAGTACAGGAGATGGTCAGAGACTGCGGACATACTACAGGAGATGGTCAGAGACTGCAGACATACTACAGGAGATGGTCAGAGACTGCAGACATACTACAGGAGATGGTCAGAGACTGCAGACATAGTACAGGAGAGGGTCAGAGACTGCAGACATACAGGACTATCAGAATTAAGAAGCCTCCTCCCCAAAAACCCTGGTCCAGTGGTTGTGGGGGTCTGAGGGTGCTTATCAGAATTTGGAAGACCCCTTTAAATACTCAGAGTTCAGATTAAGTATCCAAAGTTCAGTAACGGTCACTGAATTTTACTGAAGTTCAATGATGGGGACAAGGGCTTCTTCTCCAAAACCCTGGTCTAGTGGTTGTGGGGGTCTGAGGGTCAGGGGGCCTATCAGAATTTGGAAGCCTTTTCCCCAAAACTCAGGTTCAGTGATTGTGGGGTCTGAGGTTTGGGGTGTGCTTATCAGAATTTGGAAGCCTCGTCCCCAAAACTCTGGTACAGTGGTTGTGGGGGTCTGAGGGTCAAGGGGCCTATCAGAATTTGGAAGCCTCTTCCCCAAAACTATGGCCCAGTGGTTGTGGGGGTCTGAGAGTTGTGGGTGCTTATCAGAATTTGGAAGCTTCTTCCCCAAAACCCTGGTCCAGTAGGTATGGGGGTCTAAGATTGGGGGGCCTATCAGAATTAAGAAGCCTCTTCCCCAAAAACAATGGTCGAGTGATTGTACGGGTCTAAGGGTTGGGGTGCTTTTCATAATTTGGAAGCTTCTTCTCCAAAACCGTGGTCAAGTGGTTGTGGGGGTCTAAGGGTCAGGGGGCCTATCAGAATTTGGAAGTCTCTTCTCCAAAACTCTGGTTTAGTGGTTGTGGGGTCTGAGGATTGGGGGGTGCTTATCAGTTTTTGTAAGCCTCTTCCCCACAACTATGGTCCAGTGGTTGTGGGGGGTCTAAGGGTCAGGGGGCCTATCAGAATTTGGTAGCCTCTTCCACAAAAACCCTGATCCAGTGGTTGTAGTGGTTTAAGGGTTGGGGTGCTTATCAGAATCTGGAAGCTTCTTCCCCAAAACCCTGGTCCAGTAGGTATGGGGGTCTAAGATTGGGGGGGCTATCAGAATTAAGAAGCTTCTTCCCCAAAAACAATGGTCCAGTGATTGTAGGGGTATGAGGGATGGGGGTGGTTATCAGAATCTGGAAGCCCTCTTTAAATACACAAGGTTCGGATTTAGTATCCAAACTGCATTAAGGTTCACTGAACCCCCCCCCCCCCCAAACCAGGCGCGTTTGGGTCACCACTCCCCCAATCAGTGACTGAGGATGACCCCCGACACTGTAATACATCTCAGTAGAGGCGCTGACCGGTCTGTTGGCTTTGTTACAATGTATCTAACAATGTTACTCATCAGGGAAAGTTTATTATTGTGTAAGTGCCGTGATTAACGTTCGGTTGCATCGCGGAGCTTCTCACTTGGAGATCTCATTCAGCCGACGTGTTCGCGGCGCGGAATTTAGTCGGACATTTCACACCAAACATCGAATGCAAAACAAAACTGACCCCGAAAAAAAAGGAAAAATGTACCAAGTGAAGTACAACGTATCCCTCAGCTGCAACTGAGCTAAATGTCAGCGGCTAAAATGGTCAGCGACCAGCGACGGCTCCAGGTGATTGGTTTTTGCCCATTCTGGGGATAGGAGTGGGGGAGGTGCGTCCCGGATCCTAAATCGAAATGCTATAATAAAGGGAGACATAATATACTGAGAAATGATTGGTCAGTTGCTTTTTTTTCTGCATCGAAAACGCACAGAAAGTAGGGGGTATGGTTGTCAGTGTCATAGTTCACATCAGCGCTTGTAGTTCCGGTGCGTTCCGGGTGCAGAAAAAAAGTAGAACATGCTGTAGTTTCCTGCTCAGAACTGTACTGGAACGCAGTAAAACGCATAAAAAATGCACCGGAACGCACCAAAATGCACCGGAACGCACCAAAATGCACCGAAAACAAACTGGAATGCACACGTCCCCATTTAAATTGAAGAAAAAGAGAGGGGAAAAAAAATAACAGAAAGTATCAAAACCGCACCAAAACGTGTCAAAAATGCATTAAAAAACACACCGCAATGCACCAAAAATGCATAAAAACCGCTATGCAGAAACGCACCTGGAACTCTTCTGGACTGCATTTCTATGGTGTGAACGGGCCTTTAAAATGGAACTACACTGCATTCACTGTATCCGCTCTCCCCGGACCCCGCATTCACTATATCCGCTCTCCCCGGACCCCGCATTCACTATATCCGCTCTCCCCGGACCCCGCATTCACTATATCCGCTCTCCCCGGACCCCGCATTCACTATATCCGCTCTCCCCGGACCCCGCATTCACTATATCCGCTCTCCCCGGAACCCGCATTCACTATATCCTCTCTCCCTGGACCCCGCATTCACTATATCCGCTCTCTCAGGACCCCGCATTCACTATATCCGCTCTCCCCGGACCCTGCATTCACTATATCCGCTCTCCCTGGACCCTGCATTCACTATATCCGCTCTCCCCGGACCCCCATTCACTATATCCGCTCTCCCCGGACCCTGCATTCACTACATCCGCTCTCCCCGGACCCCGCATTCACTATATCCGCTCTCCCCGGACCCCGCATTCACTATATCCGCTCTCCCCGGACCCCGCATTCACTATATCCGCTCTCTCCGGATCCTGCATTCACTATATCCGCTCTCCCCGGACCCCGCATTCACTATATCCGCTCTCCCCGGACCCCGCATTCACTGTATCCGCTCTTCCCGGACCCCGCATTCACTATATCTGCTCTCCCCGGACCCCGCATTCGCTATATCCGCTCTCTCCGGACCCCGCATTCGCTATATCCGCTCTCCCCGGACCCCGCATTCGCTATATCCGCTCTCCCCGGACCCCGCATTCACTATATCCGCTCTCCCCGGACCCCGCATTCACTATATCCGCTCTCCCCGGACCCCGCATTCACTATATCCGCTCTCCCTGGACCCCGCATTCACTATATCCGCTCTCCCCGGACCCCGCATTCACTATATCCGCTCTCCCCGGACCCCGCATTCACTATATCCTCTCTCCCAGGACCCCGCATTCACTATATCCGCTCTCCCCGGACCCCGCATTCACTATATCCGCTCTCCCCGGACCCCGCATTCACTATATCCGCTCTCCCCAGACCCTGCATTCACTATATCCGCTCTCCCCGGACCCCGCATTCACTATATCCGCTCTCCCCAGACCCCGCATTCACTATATCCGCTCTCCCCGGACCCCGTATTCACTATATCCGCTCTCCCCGGACCCCGCATTCACTATATCCGTCCCCCCCGGACCCCGCATTCACTGTATCCCCTCTTCCTGGACCCCGCATTCACTATATCCGCTCTCCCCGGACCCCGCATTCACTATATCCGCTCTCCCCGGACCCCGCATTCCCTGTATCCGCTCTCCCCGGACCCCACATTCACTATATCCGCTCTCCCCGGACCCCGCATTCACTATATCCGCTCTCCCCGGACCCCGCATTCACTATATCCTCTCTCCCCGGACCCCGCATTCACTATATCCGCTCTCCCCGGACCCCGCATTAACTATATCCGCTCTCCCCGGACCCCGCATTCACTATATCCGCAATCCCCGGACCCCGCATTCACTATATCCGCTCTCCCCGGACCCCGCATTCACTATATCCGCTCTCCCCGGACCCCGCATTCACTATATCCGCTCTCCCCGGACCCCGCATTCACTATATCCGCTCTCCCCGGACCCCGCATTCACTATATCCGCTCTCCCCGGACCCCGCATTCACTATATCCGCTCTCCCCGGACCCCGCATTCACTATATCCGCTCTCCCCGGACCCCGCATTCACTATATCCGCTCTCCCCGGACCCCGCATTCACTATATCCGCTCTCCCCGGACCCCGCATTCACTATATCCGCTCTCCCCGGACCCCGCATTCACTATATCCGCTCTCCCCGGACCCCGCATTCGCTATATCCGCTCTCTCCGGACCCCGCATTCGCTATATCCGCTCTCCCCGGACCCCGCATTCGCTATATCCGCTCTCCCCGGACCCCGCATTCACTATATCCGCTCTCCCCGGACCCCGCATTCACTATATCCGCTCTCCCCGGACCCCGCATTCACTATATCCGCTCTCCCTGGACCCCGCATTCACTATATCCGCTCTCCCCGGACCCCGCATTCACTATATCCACTCTCCCCGGACCTCGCATTCACTATATCCTCTCTCCCAGGACCCCGCATTCACTATATCCGCTCTCCCCGGACCCCGCATTCACTATATCCGCTCTCCCCGGACCCCGCATTCACTATATCCGCTCTCCCCAGACCCTGCATTCACTATATCCGCTCTCCCCGGACCCCGCATTCACTATATCCGCTCTCCCCAGACCCCGCATTCACTATATCCGCTCTCCCCGGACCCCGTATTCACTATATCCGCTCTCCCCGGACCCCGCATTCACTATATCCGTCCCCCCCGGACCCCGCATTCACTGTATGCCCTCTTCCTGGACCCCGCATTCACTATATCCGCTCTCCCCGGACCCCGCATTCACTATATCCGCTCTCCCCGGACCCCGCATTCCCTGTATCCGCTCTCCCCGGACCCCACATTCACTATATCCGCTCTCCCCGGACCCCGCATTCACTATATCCGCTCTCCCCGGACCCCGCATTCACTATATCCTCTCTCCCCGGACCCCGCATTCACTATATCCGCTCTCCCCGGACCCCGCATTAACTATATCTGCTCTCCCCGGACCCCGCATTCACTATATCCGCAATCCCCGGACCCCGCATTCACTATATCCGCTCTCCCCGGACCCCGCATTCACTATATCCGCTCTCCCCGGACCCCGCATTCACTATATCCGCTCTCCCCGGACCCCGCATTCACTATATCCGCTCTCCCCGGACCCCGCATTCACTATATCCGCTCTCCCCGGACCCCGCATTCACTATATCCGCTCTCCCCGGACCCCGCATTCACTATATCCGCTCTCCCCGGACCCCGCATTCACTATATCCGCTCTCCCCGGACCCCGCATTCACTATATCCGCTCTCCCCGGACCCCGCATTCACTATATCCGCTCTCCCCGGACCCCGCATTCACTATATCCGCTCTCCCCGGACCCCGCATTCACTATATCCGCTCTCCCCGGACCCCGCATTCACTATATCCGCTCTCCCCGGACCCCGCATTCCCTGTATCCGCTCTCCCCGGACCCCGCATTCACTATATCCGCTCTCCCCGGACCCCGCATTCACTATATCCGCTCTCCCCGGACCCCGCATTCACTATATCCTCTCTCCCCGGACCCCGCATTCACTATATCCGCTCTCCCCGGACCCCGCATTAACTATATCCGCTCTCCCCGGACCCCGCATTCACTATATCCGCAATCCCCGGACCCCGCATTCACTATATCCGCTCTCCCCGGACCCCGCATTCACTATATCCGCTCTCCCCGGACCCCGCATTCACTATATCCGCTCTCCCCGGACCCCGCATTCACTATATCCGCTCTCCCCGGACCCCGCATTCACTATATCCGCTCTCCCCGGACCCCGCATTCACTAAATCCGCTCTCCCCGGACCCCGCATTCACTATATCCGCTCTCCCCGGACCCCGCATTCACTATATCCGCTCTCCCCGGACCCCGCATTCACTATATCCGCTCTCCCCGGACCCCGCATTCACTATATCCGCTCTCCCCGGACCCCGCATTCACTATATCCGCTCTCCCCGGACCCCGCATTCACTATATCCGCTCTCCCCGGACCCCGCATTCACTATATCCGCTCTCCCCGGACCCCGCATTCACTATATTCGCTCTCCCACAGTACACAGAACATTGAAATTCAATTATGTTACTAAATATAAACTGCTAAATCCCTTCTCATCAGCAGTATATAGCAGTCTTGTGATTTCTATCAGTGTCCCTCAGAGAACTGGTTAAAACTTGTAGGAGTTTTCATTCTCCACTGATTGTCCTATGAGGCTACATGACCCCTGACCCTCTGTGTGGAGAGTGCTGATTGGCCCTGTGCTGATCACATGCACTCTCCCTAGGAAAAAAACCTCTCTAGCAATACACACCAAACTGAGAATGTACAGAGTGTCTCTACACGATATTTCTTACCAGTAAGCTCCCAGGATCAGGGCCCTCCTATCCCTCTTGTATTGAACTGTATTGATCTGTATTGTCTCCCGTTATATTGTAAAGCGCTGAGCAAACTGTTGGCGCCATAAATCCTGTATAATAATAATAAGGAGATAAGAGGGGGATACTGGAAGAAGGGGAGGATCAGAGAAGACAGGATCAAACAGTCTTTTTACACAGAGCAGAGGACTAACCCCTAAACTAAAGTTCCACAGTGAGTATAAGAAGCACACCTTACTGCATCTACAGACTGATTGTAATGTTGTGGGTTTAGTAACTCTTTAAAGAGGAGGTACACCCCCCCCCCACTGGTGTCAGTAGAGGTGTCCCTTTAAATTGGTATCAGTAGAAGTGTCCCCTTTCATTAGTGTCATTAGAGGTGCCCCACAAATTGATGTCAGTAGAGGGGTCCCCTTAAGTCGGTGTCAGTAGAGGTGTCCCCTTACATTATTAGATTGTTGTCCAATGGAGTTGTCCATTAAATTTGTATCAGTAGAGGTGCTCCCCATAAATTGGTGTCAGTGGAAATGTCCACTTACATTGGTGTCAGTGGAGGGGTCCTCTTAAGTTGGTGTTAGTAGAGGTGTCCCCTTACATTAGTGTCAGTAAAGGTGTCCCCTTACATTGGTGTCAGTAAAGGTGTCCCCTTACATTGGTGTCAGTAAAGGGGTCCCCTTAAGTTGGTGTCATTAGAGGTGTCTCCTTACATAGGTGTCAGTAGAGATGTCCTCATAAATTAGTGTTAGTAGAGGTGTCTCCTTACATTGGTGTCAGTAGAGGTGTCTCCTTACATTGGTGTCAGTAGAGGTGTCCCCTTACATTGGTGTCAGTAGAGGTGTCTCCTTACATTGGTGTCAGTAGAGGTGTCTCCTTACATTGGTGTCAGTAAAGGTGTCCCCATCAATTGGTGTCAGTAGAAGTGTCTCCTTACATTGGTGTCAGTAGAGGTGTCTCCTTACATTGGTGTCAGTAGAGGTGTCCCCATCAATTGGTGTCAGTAGAGGTGTCTCCTTACATTGGTGTCAGTAGAGATGTCCCCATCAATTGGTGTCAGTAGAGGTGTCTCCTTACATTGGTGTCAGTAGAGATGTCTCCTTACATTGGTGTCAGTAGAGGTGTCTCCTTACATTGGTGTCAGTAGAGGTGTCTCCTTACATTGGTGCCAGTAGAGGTGTCTCCTTACATTGGTGTCAGTAGAGATGTCCCCATCAATTGGTGTCAGTAGAGGTGTCTCCTTACATTGGTGTCAGTAGAGATGTCTCCTTACATTGGTGTCAGTAGAGGTGTCTCCTTACATTGGTGCCAGTAGAGGTGTCTCCTTACATTGGTGCCAGTAGAGGTGTCTCCTTACATTGGTGTCAGTAGAGGTGTCTCCTTACATTGATGTCAGTAGAGGTGTCTCCTTACATTGGTGCCAGTAGAGGTGTCTCCTTACATTGGTGTCAGTAGAGGTGTCTCCTTACATTGGTGCCAGTAGAGGTGTCTCCTTACATTGGTGTCAGTAGAGGTGTCTCCTTACATTGGTGTCAGTAAACACACCAACCTATTTGTTTCAATATTTGTCCTTTTGTTCCTCGTAGGCGGAGCTATACTCGTTGGAATTCATTCGATCTGTTTCTGTGTTCATCTGCTTTATTATATAAGCGCTCACTTGCTATAGACCTGCAATTAGCAAAGCTCATGTTTCCTATCTGAGAGCGCTACCTCTGACCTCTGCAGAGAGGCCGCTGCTTCCACATACAGAGCAAGGCTCCTTCTTCACAGCACGCTGGCCGGGGGCAGGCCTTTCTACTCAGGCTGTGGCTGCTTCTAGAGGAAAGCAGCTGCAGGGACGGGTCCTGGAATGTACTCAGCTGGGAGCTTCATTGGGATATAAACCCAAAAATGTTCCCCTGGCAGGATCAACAGGTCGGATCAAAGACAAGAAAGGCGCGTCTGAAGGCGAGAGACGATTGTGGTCACAGTTGGTTGTCGTTTCCCAAACAGGTCTTTCTTGTCTTTGATGGTTGTGACCGGAACACTCCGGATTTATCAAGGATTTAGCCCCCCCGAAGGCGTAATATTGCCATGAAACTGTCGCCGGGGAGACTCCAAAAATACAAAAACTGCAGAAATTTCCAGCTCCAGCGTCAGGAACTCACATTCCCTCCCCTCGGTCACTCTTGTCTCCTCCCCCTGGTCACTCTTGTCTCCGCCCCTACAACTGCCACTAGAACCGCCCCCTGTAGAAAATAGGAAGGGGGGGGGTAGCATGGTCCCTTAGGGTTTGTTATTGAAGAAAAAGCAATATTAGACCCACTATATATATCCAGTAGCAATAGACAGCCCCCCCATATATCCAGCAACAATAGACAGCCCCCCCATATATCCAGCAACAATAGACAGCCCCCCCATATATCCAGCAACAATAGACAGCCCCCCATATATCCACCAACAATAGACAGCCCCCCATATATCCAGCAACAATAGACAGCCCCCCCATATATCCAGCAACAATATACAGCCCCCCCATATATCCAGCAACAATATACAGCCCCCCCCCATATATCCAGCAACAATAGACAGCCCCCCATATATCCAGCAACAATAGACAACCCCCCCATATATCCAGCAACAATTGACAGCCCCCCATATATCCAGCAATAATAGACAGCCCCCCCAGATATATAGCAACAATAGACAGCCCCCCCATATATCCAGCAACAATAGACAGCCCCCCCATATATCCAGCAACAATAGACAGCCCCCCCATATATCCAGCAACAATAGACAGCCCCCCATATATCCAGCAACAATAGACAGCCCCCCCATATATCCAGCAATAATAGACAGCCCCCCCATATATCCAGCAACAATAGACAGCCCCCCATATATCCAGCAATAATAGACAGCCCCCCCCCAGATATATAGCAACAATAGACAGCCCCCCCATATATCCAGCAACAATAGACAGACCCCCCAGATATACAGCAACGATAGACAGCCCCCCCCCATATATCCAGCAACAATAGACAACCCCCCCCCAGATGTCCAGCAACAATAGACAGCCCCCCCATATATCCAGCAACGATAGACAACCCCCCCACAACCCCCCCATATATCCAGCAATAATAGACAACCCCCCCCATATATCCAGCAACAATAGACAGCCCCCCCATATATCCAGCAACAATAGACAGCCCCCCCCATATATCCAGCAACGATAGACAACCCCCCCACAACCCCCCCATATATCCAGCAATAATAGACAACCCCCCCATATATCCAGCAACAATAGACAGCCCCCCCATATATCCAGCAACAATAGACAGCCCCCCATATATCCAGCAACAATAGACAACCCCCCAGATATCCAGCAACAATAGGCAGGCCCCCCCCCCCCCATATGTCCAGCAAAAATAGAACCTCCCATATATCAAGCAATAATAGACAGCCCCCCATATATCCAGCAAAAATAGACCCCCCCATATATCCAGCAACAATAGACAGCCCCCCCAGATATACAGCAACAATAGACAGCCCCCCATATATCCAGCAACAATAGACAACCCCCCATATATCCAGCAACAATAGGACCCCCCCCCCAGATATCCAGCAACAATAGACACCCCCCATATATCCAGCAACAATAGAACCCCCCCCCCAGATATCCAGCAACAATAGACACCCCCCATATATCCAGCAACAATAGACAGCCCCCCATACATCCAGCAACAATAGACAGCCCCCCCATATATCCAGCAACAATAGACAGCCCCCCATATATCCAGCAACAATAGACCCCCCCCAAATATCCAGCAACAATAGAACCCCCCCCCCATATATCCAGCAACAATAGACAGCCCCCCATATATCCAGCAACAATATAAACCCCCCCCCATATATTCAGCAACAATAGAACTCCTCCCCCCATATATCCAGCAACAATAGACAGCCCCCCATATATTCAGCAACAACAGAACCCCCCCCCCCCCCCCTATATATCCAGCAACAATATTTTGGTCTGCACTAGAATCGGATTGCACGGTAGTCACACCTATGTGATCCGATTCTGCACATTGCACTGCGTTTTGCGGACCAATTTTGGGGTGTCGTTAACATACACACCCGCATCGGTTCTCATGAATGGGGGGCGATTCTCATGCGGTGCAGAATTTGCACAGAAAACGCTGAGAATTCCGCGTCGGTGTGAACCCGGACTGGATGTAACCAGCCTACAGAACACTGGAGGGAATTAGGAAATGAATGAAACCAATGCTGATCCCCTCCAGCGTTCTCTAGGATACACACGTCTTTGTAACGGGTCCCATTTCTAGCCTCTTCCAGGCTCCGCCTCTTCTCGCACTTTCTGTTCACATGTGACAATCAGTATTTTTTGCTAGAAAATTTCTTAGAACCCCAAAACATTCCATGTTTGCAGTATTTCCGCAGCGGTTTTCCAAATGCAATTTTTTGGGGAAAAAATAAACTTTTTTGAATTTTAATGCAAAAAAATAAACACAGCAAACACAACACATGACCCAATGACTTGGTAAAATGTAAAAGGCGACGTTACGCCGAGTAAATAGATACCACACATGTCACGCTTTAAAATTGCGCACGCTCGCGCAACGGCGACAAACAACGTAAATATTACCATCCGTAGGTGAAGATTTCAGAGCCTTTGCAGGCGACCTCTTTAGATTTACAGAGGAAGTCTGGTGTTGGAATGACCCCCCCATGATCTGACGTTCGCGGTGATACCTCACATGTGTGGGACGATCGCTGTTTGCGTGTGTGCGGGACGCATGAATTCGCCTTTGCGCAGGGGGCGGGAGCACTTTAAACATTTTTTTCCTTTTTTTTTTATTTTTACGCTGTCGCTTTAGTTTTTTTTAATCACTTTTATTGCTGTTACGAGGAATGCAAACATCCCCTGAGACAGCAATAGGCAGTGACAGGTCCTCTTTATGGAGGGATCGGGGGGTCCATAAGATCCCAAATCCCTCCTCTGCCCTTAAAATCATTAGATCGGTTCACACTCCATGTGTTTCAGTTGCTTATTGTCTGCACCCAAATCGCACAGAAAGTCGGTGATTTGGTTGTCAGTGTCATACTTCCCATCAGTGCTTGCAGTTGCAGTGCGTTCTGGTTGCTAATATAGGAAGGTAGCCATGTAGTCACCAATCCTGTTGGACCTTCGATGGACTGGAGAAGCTGATTTAGGAAGGCAACCATGTAGTCACCAATCCTGTTGGACCTTCCATGGACAGGTGGTACTAATTTAGTATTAGCCATGTAGTCACCAATCCTTTTGGACCTTCAATGGACTGGAGAGGCTGATTTAGGAAGGTAGCCATGTAGTCACCAATCCTTCTGAACCTTCGATGGACTGGTAGGGCTGATTTAGGAAGGTAGCCATGAAGTGACCAATCCTTCTGAACCTTCGATGGACTAATAGGGCTGATTTAGTATTATTAGCCATGTAGCCACCAATCCTTCTGGACCTTTGATGGACTAATAGGGCTGATTTAGGAAGGTAGCCATGTAACCACCAATCCTTCTGAACCTTCGATGGACTGGTAGGGCTGATTTAGTATTATTAGCCATGTAGCCACCAATCCTTCTGGACCTTTGATGGACTAATAGGGCTGATTTAGGAAGGTAGCCATGTAACCACCAATCCTTCTGAACCTTCGATGGACTGGTAGGGCTGATGTAGGAAGGAAGCCATGTAGTCACCAATCCTTTTGAACCTTCGATGGACTGATAGGGCTGATTTAGGAAGGTAGCCATGTAGTCACCAATCCTTTTGAACCTTCGATGGACTGGTAGGGCTGATTTAGGAAGGAAGCCATTTAGTCACCAATCCTTCTGAACCTTTGATGGACTGGTAGGGCTGATTTAGGAAGGTAGCCATGAAGCCACCAATCCTTCTGGACCTCCCATGGACTGATGTGCTGATCTAGGAAGGTAGCCATGTAGTCACCAATTCTTCTGAACTGTCAATGGACTGATGGTGCTGATCTAGGAAGGTAGCCATGTAGCCACCAATCCTTCTGGACCTCCCATGGACTGGTGGTGCTGATCTAAGAAGGTAGCCATGTAGTCACCAATCCTTCTGGACATCCAATGGACTGGCGGTGCTGATCTAGGAAGGTAGCCATGTAGCCACCACTCCTTCTGGACCTCCAATGGACTGATGGTGCTGATCTAGGAAGGTAGCCATGTAGCTACCAATCCTTCTGAACTTTCAATGGATTGGTGGTGCTGATCTAGGAAGGTAGCCATGTAGTCACCAATCCTTCTGGACCTCCAATGGACTGGCGGTACTGATCTAGGAAGGTAACCATGTAGTCACTAATCCCTCTGGACCTCCAATGGACTGGTGGTGCTGATCTAGGAAGGTAGCCATGTAGCCACCACTCCTGAACTTTCAATGGACTGGAGGTGCTGATCTAGGAAGGTAGCCATGTAGCCACCACTCCTGAACTTTCAATGGACTGGAGGTGCTGATCTAGGAAGCTAGCCATGTAGTCACCAATCCTTCTGGACCTCCAATGGACTGGTGGTGCTGATCTAGGAAGGTAGCCATGTAGTCACTAATCCTTCTGGACATCCAATGGACTGGCAGTGCTGGTTTAGGAAGCTAGCCATGTAGTCACCAATCCTTCTGGACCTCCAATGGACTGGTGGTGCTGATCTAGGAAGGCATGCTATGGCAGGATGTAGGCATATGAAGGTTCTTTTCAGGCAGCTCGGTATGATGGCCGAAGATGAGGTGTTTGTGTAAAGCCCACATATATGGACCAGTCCTGTTATACAACAATAATCTCATGATCTGTCTTGTATTCTGACACATGCGGGTCCTGCAAGCTGCGCATTGACTGCTGCACATAAACCCGCATGTTACTGAGCGTTGTCTGCTGCATCATCCCAAATCCGCTCATCGCCCCTATTTACCACCAACCCAATCAGACATGAACTTCTCCATCATACATGTGCTGAGCGTAGGCTACATACGTAGGTGGAGGTAACTCACTGACACATCCACACATGCAGCCAGGTGACATGCTTTACACATATGGGGCTCTATTTATAAAACATGGACACAGCCATCCAGTGAATCTGCATCTGTTCCCTGCAAATTGGGCAAAAATGAGTGTCCGTTGTGATATTTTTTTCTTCTGATCAAATATTTTTAAATATGTTCAGTAGTAAAATACCACTTTATAGTCACTTTATGAAGCTGAAGGGCAGGGCTGCTGTTAAAATCCACGGGGGGCCCCCATACAGCCAACCTGACACCCCCCCCTAAAAAACTCTGTTTATTATGCTTCAGTTGTGAATGAACACAGTGAGTGATCAGTACCTGCCGAGTGAGATCATCTAAGGCTCTTCTGCCTCTAACTTATAGTCTCAGGAGATTTGGTTTTGTCACTATTGTGCTGATCAATGTTCTCCTTGCTGGAAGGGAAGCTGTACCTGAGAACTTGTAGTGCAAGGATCTCCTTTCTTCTGCTTCATTCATTCTGTGATCTGTGCTTCCTCAATATCTCCTGTTGCTTTTTGATCATAACCCCACCCAGTGCTGCTGTTAAAAACCATGGGAGCCCCATACAGCCAACCTGACAGGGCCCCTCTCCAAATAAACACAGTTTACTATGCTTCAGTTATGAATGAACACAGTGAGTGATTGGTACCTTCCTTTGTGAGATCATCTAAGGTTCTACCGCCTCTGACTCCTAGTCTCAGGAGATTTGGTGATGTCACTACTGTGCTGATCAATGTTCTCCTTGCTGGAGGGGAAGCTGTACCTGAGGATTTGTAGTGCAAGGATCTCCTTGCTTCTGCTTCATTCATTCTGTGATCTGTGCTCCCTCAATATCTCCTGTTGCTTCTTGATCATAACCCCACCCAGGTCTGCTGTTAGATACCACAGGGGCCACATACAGCCAACCTGACAGGGCCCCTCTCCTAATAAACACAGTTTACTATGCTTCAGTTATGAATGAACACAGTGAGTGATCAGCACCTGCCGTGTGAGATCATCTAAGGCTCTGCTGTCTCTAATTTCTAGTCCCAGGAAACTTGGTTTTGTCACAACCGTGCTGATCAATGTTCTCCTTGCTGGAAGGGAAGCTGTACCTGAGGACTTGTAGTGCAAGGATCTCCTTGCTTCTGCTTCATTCATTCTGTGATCTGTGCTTCCTCAATATCTCCTGTTGCTTCTTGATCATAACCCCACCCAGGGCTGCTGTTAGAAACCATGGGGGCCCCATACAGCCAACCTGAGAGGGCCCCTCTCCAAATAAACACAGTTTACTATGCTTCAGTTATGAATGAATACAGTGAGTGACCGATACCGATTGCTCGTTGTGTTCATTCATGAAAGGAAGGGGCTGGTAAATGTGACGTATTTACTGGACCCTTCCCCCACTCTCCATCCTGAAGGATCCTATTGTGTGCTTGCAGCTTCTGGTGGGAAGGAGAGGAGGGAAGCCTCAGCACTGCGGGGGTGGGGGCACACAGGGGGGCATGGGCAGCAGGGAGAAACATATGGTGCACAGGGAGGGTGATGAGTGGGGGGGGGGGGCAATTACCGGGACCGATCTCCTGTGTGGCTCTCTCTGCAGCAGCTGAAAGCCAGCGGGAGGGAAGGGAGAGGAAGCCGGCTTTCAGCTGCTGCGGAGAAAGCCATACGGGGATCGGTTCCAGTAACTGCCCTCCCCCCGCCATGCCGATCACCCTCCCTGCCCCCAGCTGCCTGGGCCCCCCTGCAGGCCTGGGTCCCGTACAGGAGGACTGGTGGTACCCCCATGACCCTGCTCAGGATCATAGGAAACACATATGACTTTGTAACTAGAGATACAATGTAACAGTTGTAGAGAACACTAGAGGGAATCGGCCAATAAACGTAACCAATGCAGGATTGTACTACAAACGCACAGCCAAGGAACATTCATTTTGTTGCCCAGTTTGCACAGAATGAACGCACACGCAGATGTCCTAGATACACGGATGTATAAACAGACCCCCGAGTGTCATACATGCTGCCTGGATTAAAGCCCGGTTGAACCTTCCATTTGTATTACTGGAATGCAGCCGGGCTTTACAATAATCCGTATGCTGGCGGCACGATGGAGAGTCGGACCGCTGCTCAGCACAGAGTGCTTCTCCATGGTCAGTGCTCCAATCAGCAGTGCTGCTTGGGGAGCCTGGGTTCCGCTGATTGGAGCACTGGGCAGGGGGGCGGAGTGGGCCCTATTGTGTTGAGCGGCAGTCCGGCTCTATAGCGTGCGCACTGCTAGCATGGGCGGCATTAACCCTTTCCTTGTCACAGCTTTGGGAAGGCGCTGCCATAAGATTCTTTTTTTACTTTTTATTTTTGTATTTAGTTTTTTGGCTTCGGATGTTTGGATGAACTTTTATAGGACAATCAGCATGTTTCTTGATGATTGGAATTTCACCATTGTTTAGCTCTCGCATTTGAGCAGGGCGTATTTACCATGAGGCAAACAAGGCGCTGGCCTAGGGCGGCATTTTACAGGGGGGTGGCACTGCCCCCACCCCCGAAGTAGGCATACGCGTGGCATTGAGACCAGGTATGATCTGAGAGATGCTTTGACGGGTGTTAGTAGAAGGCTTTCTTGACTGGTGGGGATGGGGATGTGCTGTGCTGTTGGTCGGTGTCATGCTCTCCCTGTGGGGGGGTGTTGGTCGGTGTCAGTCCCCCTTTGTGTCTCTGTGGGGAGGGGGGGGGGGTGCTGTGCTGCTGGTCTTTGTCATGCTCTCTCTCTGTGGGGGGGGGTTGGTCGGTGTCAGGCTCTCTTTGTGTCTCTGTGGGGGGGGGGGGGGGGGGGTTGGTTAGTGTCCTGCTCTCTTGGCATTTGGCCTTGGTACAGACACACAAGGAGAACAATACTTGAACAAAAATGAGCTGCATGGTGGAGTTGCAAGAATGAACCCTTTAAAGTCCGGTGAGGCGTCAAGGTATTGTTGGGCATATTGTAACCGGACTTTTTTGTGGCATTGGTGCACTAAAGGCTTATTTTTTTGCAACTCCACCATGCTGCTAATTTTTGTCCAAGTATAGTGTTCCCTGAAACAACCACACCATCTTTTTTCAGAGCAGCCTGTATTTCTCTTGAGGTTACCTGTGGGGGGTTTTCTTTGTATCCCAAACAACTCTTCTCGCAGTTCTTCCTTGGCTTGGTATCCAGAGATCCCCAAATTTTGCACTTCTTAATAACTGATTGACCAGCACTGACTGGCGTATTCAAGGCTTTCGATATCTTTTTATATCCTTTTAAATCTTTATAAAGTTCCATTGCCTTGTTATGCAGGTCTTTTTGACAGTTCTTTTCTGATCTCCATGGCTCAGCATCTAGCTTGCTCAGTGCTTCCACGTGAGAGCGAACAAACTCACCGACTATTTATACACTGACACTGACTGCAATGTATAAGCCACAGATTTGGGATATTAACCTTTTAATTGCCATTGTACCCCGTGTGTGTCATCTTGTGTGTCTGTACCAAGGCCCAACATTCCAGGGGGGAAACGTTTGATCCAAGGGTGGAGACTTCTGATCCGGGGGCGGGGACTTTTGATCCGGGGGCGGGGACTTCTGATCCGGGGGTGGAGACTTCTGATCCGGGGGTGGAGACTTCTGATCCAGGGGTGGAGACTTCTGATCTTGCGGCGGAGACTTCTGATCCGGGGTGGAGACTTCTGATCCGAGGGTGGAGACTTCTGATCCGGGGGTGGAGACTGCTGATCCGGGGGTGGAGATTTCTGAATCGGGGCGGAGACTTCTGATCCGAGGGCAGAGACTTCTAATCCGGGGGTGGAGACTTCTGATCCGGGGGTGGAGACTTCTGATCCGGGGGTGGAAACTTCTGATCCGGGGGTGGAGACTTCTGATCCGGGGGTGGAGACTTCTGATCCAGGGGTGGAGACTTCTGATCTTGCGGCGGAGACTTCTGATCCGGGGTGGAGACTTCTGATCTGGGGGCGGAGACTTCTGATCCGAGGGTGGAGACTTCTGATCCGGGGGTGGAGACTTCTGATCCGGGGGTGGAGACTTCTGATCCGGGGGCGGAGACTTCTGAACCAGGAGCGGAGACTTATGATCCGGGGGCGGAGACTTATGATCCGAGGGTGGAGACTTCTGATCCGGGGGTGAAGACTGCTGATCCGGGGGGTGGAGACTTCTGAACCAGGGGCGGAGACTTCTGATCCAGGGACGGAGACTTCTGATCCGGGGTGGAGACTTCTGATCCGGGGGCAAAGACTTCTGATCCGGGGGTGGAGACTTCTGATCCGGGGGCAGAGACTTCTGATCTGGTGGTGGAGACTTCTGATCCGGGGGTGGAGACTTCTGATCCGGGGCGGAGACTTCTGATCTGGGGGTGGAGACTTCTGATACGGGGGTGGAGACTTCTGATCCGGGGGTGGAGACTTCTGATCCGGGGGTGGGGACTTCTGATCCAGGGGCGGAGACTTCTGATCCGGGGGCAGAGACTTCTGATCTGGGGGTGGAGACTTTTGATCTGGGGGTGGAGACTTTTGATACGTGCTGTTTGGGGGATTTAAAAAGGAGCCAAACAACTCTGTCATCATAAATGGCTTCATATCATCGCTAACCTTCAGTAAAGGGCAGTTGTTTGGGACGATCGGTCAGATTTTCATCATCAATGCCGAAATTCCACCATTTCTGCCAGAGGACGGAGACTTCTGAGCACAACTGTACATAAAGGCAGTGGTTCAGGTAAGTACTGCGGTAATATCACGGCTCGCTCCCTATGCAGATTTCTATACTTTCCCTTTAACATTCATTAATAAAGACAATAGATTCTCTTCCATTAGGAGGATCGTGTTTGGGCAGCTCTAGAGTCAGGGTGTTGGCCCCTTATGACGTGCGGGTTCGGAATCCGCCATTCCTGTGCGCCCAGACTTGCCTGTCACCCTCGAACGCCGTTGTTTTTTGGACCTTTTGATCAATACAATTTTACTTCCCCTCCGAATAATGTTGCATTGTTGCAGTGGAGGAGGACTTTGGCCTTTCCTGGTTCAGCATCGCACGACGCGCACCGGAGACCGCGAGCTTCGCCTTTATCGGTCGCGCAGCTGGAAGGCGATGATGTCATGTGGGGAGCAGAAAGACATCTTCTGTGCTGAAGGTAATAGCGCATTAGGACCGCTAGATGGCGCTGAGGAGCCTAATTATTTCCTATGATAGTCAGCACCATCTAGTGGCCATGAAACTGTACTTCTTCCCATTCACACAGTCATTCTGCAGAGAGTATAGCCTGAGAACATTCGCTGTTGTCACGTTTACATGGAATGAATTTACATGAAGTTTTATTGGATGACCAGCTAGGTAAATATTTTATAACCACACCCCTTAAGGAAGAGTACAACAATCCTTCACATTTCAGGGGTCTCCAAACTTTCTAAATAAAGGGCCAGTTTACTGTCCTGCAGACTGCGGGGTGGGGGCAGACTGTGGCCAATGGGAGAGAAAAAAAGCCCTGGCGTCAATGGGAGTAAATAAATTACACAGCACCCGGGGTCAGTACGAGGAAGAATAGTGCCCCATCATTGGTGTCAGTGGGAGTAATAGTGCCCCATCATTGGTGTCAGTGGGAGGAATAGTGCCCCATCATTGGTGTCAGTGGGAGGAATAGTGCCCCATCATTGGTGTCAGTGGGAGGAATAGTGCCCCATCATTGGTGTCAGTGGGAGGAATAGTGCCCCATCATTGGTGTCAGTGGGAGGAATAGTGCCCCATCATTGGTGTCAGTGGGAGGAATAATGCCCCATCATTGGTGTCAGTGGGAGGAATAGTGCCCCATCATTGGTGTCAGTGGGAGGAATAGTGCCCCATCATTGTTGTCAGTGGGGGGAATAGTGCCCCATCATTGGTGTCAGTGGGAGGAATAGTGCCCCATCATTGGTGTCAGTGGGAGGAATAGTGCCCCATCATTGGTGTCAGTGGGAGGAATAGTGCCCCATCATTGGTGTCAGTGGGAGGAATAGTGCCCCATCATTGGTATCAGTGGGAGGAATAGTGCCCCATCATTGGTGTCAGTGGGAGGAATAGTATCCCGTCATTGGTATCAGTGGGAGGAATAGTGCCCCATCATTGGTGTCAGTGGGAGGAATAGTATCCCGTCATTGGTGTCAGTGGGAGGAATAGTGCCCCATCATTGGTGTCAGTGGGAGGAATAGTATCCCGTCATTGGTGTCAGTGGGAGGAATAGTGCCCCATCATTGGTGTCAGTGGGAGGAATAGCACCCCATCATTGGTGTCAGTGGGGGGAATAGTGCCCCATCATTGGTGTCAGTGGGAGGAATAGTGCCCCATCATTGGTGTCAGTGGGAGGAATAGTGTCCCATCATTGGTGTCTATGGGAGGAATAGAGCCCCATCATTGGTGTCAGTGGGAGGAATAGTGCCCCATCACTTCTGTCAGTGGGAGGAATAGAGCCCAATCATTGGTGTCATTGGGAGGAATAGTGCCCCATCACTGCTGTCAGTGGGAGGAATAGCGCCCCATCATTGGTGTCAGTGGGAGGAATAGTGCCCCATCACTGCTGTCAGTGGGAGGAATAGCGCCCCATCGTTGGTGTCAGTGGGAGGAATAGTGTCCCATCATTGGTGTCAGTGGGAGGAATAGTGCCCCATCATTGGTGTCAGTGGGAGGAATAGTGCCTCATCATTGGTGTCAGTGGGAGGAATAGTGCCCCATCATTGGTGTCAGTGGGAGGAATAGTGCCCCATCATTGGTGTCAGTGGGAGGAATAGTGTCCATCATTGGTGTCAGTGGGAGGAATAGTGCCCCATCATTGGTGTCAGTGGGAGGAATATTATTATTATACAGTATTTCTAAAGCACCAACAGTTTGCTCAGCGCTGTACAATACAATGGGGGGCAATACATGAGACAGTACAATAACAATAAAGTGCGATACACGAGGGGTTCGAGGGCCCTGCTCCTTGGAATAGTGCCCCATCATTGGTGTCAGTGGGAGGAATAGTGCCCCATCATTGGTGTCAGTGGGAGGAATAGTGCCCCATCATTGGTGTTAGTGGGAGGAATAGTGCCCCATCATTGGTGTCAGTGGGAGGAATAGTGCCCCATCATTGGTGTCAGTGGGAGGAATAGTGCCCCATCATTGATGTCAGTGGGAGGAATAATGCCCCATCATTGGTGTCAGTGGGAGGAATAGTGCCCTATCACATTCTGCACAGTGGCTAAGTGGTTAGCACGTCCACCTAGGTCATTGCTTTGAATCCCAACCGTGCCACCACCTGCCAGGAGTTTGCATGTTCTCCCTGTGCCTGCGTGGGTTTCCTCCCACACTCCAAAGACATGCTGGTAGGTGAATTGGCTCCTGTCTAAATTGGCCCTAGTATGTGTATGTATGAATGTGAGTTAGGACCTTAGATTGTACGCTCCTCGGGGGTGGGGACTGATGTGAATGTACAATATATATGTAAAGCGCTGCGCAAATTGACGGCGCTATATAAGTACCTGAAATAAATAAATAATCAAAGGGCCACATCTGGCCCCTGGGCAGCAGTTTGGAGACCCCAGGTGTACTGTATTTGTCACATACATAGAGGAAGCAGAGTTGGTGTGATTTATGAAATCACACACAACAACCTCCGATCACACACAGCAACCTCCCGATCACACACAACAACCTCCGATCACACACAGCAACCCCCCGATCACAAACAACAACCTCCAATCACACACAACAGCCCCCCGATCACAAACAACAACCTCCAATCACACACAACAACCCCCGATCACACACAACAACCCCCGATCACACACAACAACCCCCGATCACACACAACAACCCCCGATCACACACAACAGCCCCCCGATCACAAACAACAACCTCCAATCACACACAACAACCCCCCGATCACACAGAACAATCCCCCGATCACACACAACAACCCCCCGATCACACACAACAACCCCCGATCACACACAACAACCCCCCGGTCACACAACAACCTCCGATCACACACAACAGCCCCCCGATCACACACAACAGCCCCCCGATCACACACAACAACCCCCCGATCACACACAACAGCCCCCCGATCACACACAACAACCCCCCGATCACACACAACAACCCCCGATCACACACAACAACCCCCCGATCACACACAACAACCTCCCGATCACACACAGCAACCTCCTGATCACACACAAGAACCCCCCGATCACACACAACAACCCCCCGATCACACACAACAACCCCCCGGTCACACACAACAACCTCCCGATCACACACAACAACCTCCCGATCACACACAAGAACCCCCCGATCACACACAACAACCCCCCGATCACACACAACAACCCCCCGATCACACACAAGAACCCCCCAATCACAAACAACAACCTCCCGATCACACACAAGAACCCCCCGATCACAAACAACAACCTCCAATCACACACAACACCCCCCCGATCACACACAACAACCTCCGATCACACACAACAGCCCCCCGATCACACACAACAACCCCCCGATCACACACAACAACCCCCCGATCACACAGAACAACCCCCCGATCACACACAACAGCCCCCCGATCACACACAACAGCCCCCCGATCACACACAACAACCCCCCGATCACACAGAACAACCCCCGATCACACACAACAACCCCCCGATCACACACAACAACCCCCCGGTCACACAGAACAACCCCCGATCACACACAACAACCCCCCGATCACACACAACAACCTCCCGATCACACACAACAACCCCCCGATCACACAGAACAACCCCCGATCACACACAACAACCCCCCGATCACACACAACAACCTCCCGATCACACACAACAACCCCCGATCACACACAACAACCCCCCGATCACACACAACAACCCCCCGATCACACACAACAACCCCCCGATCACACAGAACAACCCCCGATCACACACAACAACCCCCCGATCACACACAACAACCTCCCGATCACACACAACAACCTCCCGATCACACACAACAACCCCCCGATCACACACAACAACCCCCCGATCACACACAGCAACCTCCCGATCACACACAACAACCTCCCGATCACACACAACAATCTCCCGATCACACACAACAACCTCCCGATCACACACAAGAACCCCCCGATCACACACAACAACCCCCGATCACACACAACAACCCCCCGATCACACACAACAACCCCCCGATCACACACAACAACCCCCCGATCACACAGAACAACCCCCGATCACACACAACAACCCCCCGATCACACACAACAACCTCCCGATCACACACAACAACCTCCCGATCACACACAACAACCCCCCGATCACACACAACAACCCCCCGATCACACACAGCAACCTCCCGATCACACACAACAACCTCCCGATCACACACAACAATCTCCCGATCACACACAACAACCTCCCGATCACACACAAGAACCCCCCGATCACACACAACAACCCCCGATCACACACAACAACCCCCCGATCACACACAACAACCCCCCGATCACACACAACAACCCCCCGATCACACAGAACAACCCCCGATCACACACAGCAACCTCCCGATCACACACAAGAACCCCCCGATCACACACAACAACCCCCCGATCACACACAAGAACCCCCCGATCACAAACAACAACCTCCCGATCACACACAAGAACCCCCCGATCACAAACAACAACCTCCAATCACACACAACACCCCCCTGATCACACCCAACAACCTCCGATCACACACAACAGCCCCCCGATCACACACAACAACCCCCCGATCACACAGAACAAACCCCGATCACACACAACAACCCCCTGATCACACAGAACAAACCCCGATCACACACAACAACCTCCCGATCACACACAACAACCTCCGATCACACACAACAACCCCCCGATCACACACAACAACCCCCCGATCACACACAACAACCCTCCGGTCACACACAACAACCCCCCGATCACACACAACAACCCCCCGATCACACAGAACAACCCCCGATCACACACAACAACCTCCCGATCACACACAACAACCTCCCGATCACACACAAGAACCCCCCGATCACACACAACAACAACCCCCCGATCACACACAACAACCCCTGATCACACACAACAACCTCCCGATCACACACAAGAACCCCCGATCACAAACAACAACCTCTCGATCACACACAAGAACCCCCCGATCACAAACAACAACCTCCAATCACACACAACAGCCCCCCGATCACACACAACAGCCCCCCGATCACACACAACAACCCCCCGATCACACACAACAACCTCCGATCACACACAACAACCCCCCGATCACACACAACAACCCCCCGGTCACACACAACAACCCCCCGGTCACACACAACAACCCCCTGATCACACAAAACAACCCCCGATCACACACAACAACCTCCCAATCACACACAACAACCTCCCGATCACACACAAGAACCCCCCGATCACACACAACAACAACCCCCCGATCACACACAACAACCCCTGATCACACGCAACAAGCTCCCGATCACACACAACAACCCCCCGATCACAAACAACAACCTCCCGATCACACACAAGAACCCCCCGATCACACACAACAACCCCCCGATCACACACAACAACCCCCCGATCACACACAACAACCTCCGATCACACACAACAGCCCCCCGATCACACACAACAACCCCCCGATCACACACAGCAACCTCCCGATCACACACAACAACCTCCCGATCACACACAACAACCTCCCGATCACACACAAGAACCCCCCGATCACACACAACAACCCCCGATCACACACAACAACCCCCCGATCACACACAACAACCCCCCGATCACACACAACAACCCCCCGATCACACAGAACAACCCCCGATCACACACAACAACCTCCCGATCACACACAAGAACCCCCCGATCACACACAACAACCCCCCGATCACACACAAGAACCCCCCGATCACAAACAACAACCTCCCGATCACACACAACAACCCCCCGATCACAAACAACAACCTCCAATCACACACAACACCCCCCTGATCACACCCAACAACCTCCGATCACACACAACAGCCCCCCGATCACACACAACAACCCCCCGATCACACAGAACAAACCCCGATCACACACAACAACCCCCCGATCACACAGAACAAACCCCGATCACACACAACAACCTCCCGATCACACACAACAACCTCCGATCACACACAACAACCCCCCGATCACACACAACAACCCCCCGATCACACACAACAACCCCCCGATCACACACAACAACCCCCCGGTCACACACAACAACCCCCCGATCACACACAACAACCCCCCCGATCACACAGAACAACCCCCGATCACACACAACAACCTCCCGATCACACACAACAACCTCCCGATCACGCACAAGAACCCCCCGATCACACACAACAACAACCCCCCGATCACACACAACAACCCCTGATCACACACAACAACCTCCCGATCACACACAAGAACCCCCGATCACAAACAACAACCTCCCGATCACACACAAGAACCCCCCGATCACAAACAACAACCTCCAATCACACACAACAGCCCCCCGATCACACACAACAGCCCCCCGATCACACACAACAGCCCCCCGATCACACACAACAACCCCCCGATCACACACAACAACCTCCGATCACACACAACAACCCCCCGATCACACACAACAACCCCCCGGTCACACACAACAACCCCCCGGTCACACACAACAACCCCCTGATCACACAGAACAACCCCCGATCACACACAACAACCTCCCGATCACACACAACAACCTCCCGATCACACACAAGAACCCCCCGATCACACACAACAACAACCCCCCGATCACACACAACAACCCCTGATCACACGCAACAAGCTCCCGATCACACACAACAACCCCCCGATCACAAACAACAACCTCCCGATCACACACAAGAACCCCCCGATCACACACAACAACCCCCGATCACACACAACAACCCCCCGATCACACACAACAACCTCCGATCACACACAACAGCCCCCCGATCACACACAACAACCTCCGATCACACACAACAGCCCCCCGATCACACACAACAACCCCCCGATCACACACAACAACCCCCCGATCACACAGAACAACCCCCGATCACACACAACAACCCCCCGATCACACACAACAACCCCCCGGTCACACACAACCCCCGATCACATACAACAACCTCCGATCACAAACAACAACCTCCGATCACACACAACAGCCCCCCGATCACACACAACAACCTCCGATCACACACAACAACCCCCCGATCACACACAACAGCCCCCCGATCACACACAACAACCCCCCGATCACACACAACAGCCCCCCGATCACACACAACAACCTCCGATCACACACAACAGCCCCTCGATCACACACAACAACCCCCGATCACACACAACAACCCCCCGATCACACAGAACAACCCCCAATCACACACAACAACCCCCCGATCACACACACAACAACCCCCGATCACACACAACAACCCCCTGGTCACACACAACAACCTCCCGATCACACACAACAACCTCCCGATCACACACAAGAACCCCCCGATCACACACAACAACCCCCCGATCACACACAACAACCCCCGATCACACACAACAACCCCCGATCACACACAACAACCTCCCGATCACACACAACAACCCCCGATCACACACAACAACCCCCCGATCACACACAACAACCCCCCGATCACACACAACAACCCCCGATCACACACAACAACCTCCCGTTCACACACAACAACCTCCCGATCACACACAACAACCCCCGATCACACACAACAACCTCCCGATCACACACAACAACCCCCGATCACACACAACAACCTCCCGATCACACACAACAACCTCCCGATCACACACAACAACCTCCCGATCACACACAACAGCCCCCCGATCACACACAACAACCTCCCGTTCACACACAACAACCTCCCGATCACACACAACAACCCCCGATCACACACAACAACCTTCCGATCACACACAACAACCCCCGATCACACACAACAACCTCCCGATCACACACAACAACCTCCCGATCACACACAACAACCTCCCGATCACACACAACAGCCCCCCGATCACACAGAACAACCCCCCGATCACACACAACAACCTCCCGATCACAAACAACAACCTCCAATCACACACAACAGCCCCCCGATCACACACAACAGCCCCCCGATCACACACAACAACCTCCCGATCACACACAACAACCCCCCGATCACACACAACAACCCCCGATCACACACAACAACCTCCCGATCACACACAACAACCCCCGATCACACATAACAACCCCCCGATCACACACAACAACCTTCCGATCACACACAACAACCTCCCAATCACACACAACAACCCCCGATCACACACAACAACCTCCCGATCACACACAACAACCTCCCGATCACACACAACAACCCCCCGATCACACACAACCCCCCGATCACACACAACAACCCCCCGATCACACCCAACAACCCCCCGATCACACACAACAACCCCCCGATCACACACAACAACCCCCCGATCACACACAACCCCCCGATCACTCACAACCCCCCGATCACACCCAACAACCTCCCGATCACACACAACAACCCCCCGATCACACACAACAACCCCCCGATCACACACAACAACCCCCCGATCACACACAACAACCCCTGATCACACACAGCAACCCCCCGATCACACACAACAACCCCCGATCACACACAACAACCTCCCGATCACACACAACAACCCCCGATCACACACAACAACCTCCCGATCACACACAACAACCTCCCGATCACACACAACAACCCCCCGATCACACACAACAACCCCCCGATCACACACAACAACCCCCTGATCACACACAACCCCCTAGGGTCTCTCTGCAGAGGTTTAGCTTCCCCCCCACCTCACTGAGACAGACCTTTGGCTCTGAAACTAATACAACACGCTTCCTGCTGATCGGAGAGCTCTGGCTTCAGCTCAGCAAGGGGCACGCTGGACCTCTGCAGAGAGACCACTGCTTTCACACACAGAGCAAAGGTCCTTCCCGGAGCATCCCGGCCAGGCACAGGCTTCTCTACTCAGGCTGTGGCTGCCTTAAGAAGAAAACAAACTGTAAGATTTTGAACACCTTTTGTTTTGATGCCCCCAGAACATAATTAGCAGATATAAAATATACATTCATTTCACCTTGAATTATTTTCGGAGGGGCTATAGGTGATATTACCCACATGGAAGAAAAATATATTTGAAGTATATTTAAAAATATTCTTCCCAAATATATTTACATAATATATACTGTATATATATATATACTGTATGTTGAAATGCGTTTTTATTACAACATATATGAAAAATATTTTTAAAAATACATTTCAAATATACTGTATGTCTTTACAAATCTACATTTTAGGAACGCATTTACAAATATATGTAAAAATATATGTTAAAATGACTTTATATATATATATATATATATGTGTGTATATTATTGAAATATATTTTGAAAGATATTGACTATGCCCAAAATATATATATTTTTCTTCTGTATGGGTAGCATTGGTACTTCGGTACTTTGAGTACCAGCAGTATTAGCAGGAGGAGTACAGCGGCAGTATGAATATTGTTGGTATTATATGGAGTGATTTGTATCCTTTGGTATCATTTTTGTTGTTTTCCGTAGGATACATTGTATCGTCATTGTAATGCGGAGGATCCAGTTTCATGTTGATGTCACATCATTGGGAAGCCCATTCCTCCATAGAAGCTCCCTGGAGTCGGATGGGTCAGCACTGGGAAGTGACTCATGTCCAGGGACCCGGGGTGATTCCTATAATGACAGACCATGGCAGGTGCCATCCCCTCTCGGGGGGCCCCTGGGTGGGTCCTTGGGGGGACTCCATGGAAAGAAAGGCTGCTGTTGATCACACGTACTCGTCGTAATTAGGATGAGAGTAATTGCCGACTGAATGATGTAACCCGTTGATTCCATTCGGTAATATTTGTTTAGCCGACTCTGATGATCTATCCGAGGAATTCCATAAATAATCCTCACAGTGTGATGTGTACATTTCCCATCCCCCTCTAATATGATGAGGGTGTCATATATCGGCACATACATGACATGCATCCGTGTGTCTTATAGTCAGGGCTGTTGGATTAAAATTCACGGAGGTCCGTTCAGTAAAATGTGTTTCCAGCGGCGATGCGATGCGATGCGATGTTTGAGTGACGGAGGTCCTTAACATCACAGCCGCCCTCCTCTTATAACACAGAGCCGTTCCTACATCAGTGTCCTCCGTCCCTCTACACATCACCATTTCCAATTCACAGCAGAGTCCTGAACCCCCCCTTCAGACCTAAAGGTTTGGTATGGATTTGGGGGGGTGACCCCATACAGTTTTTTTTTTTAATTTGGCATTGGGTGCCCCTTGAAATCCATATCAGATCTAAGGGTCTCTTATGGATTTTGGGGGACCCCAAACTATTTTTTATTTTTTTTATTTTGGCATGGGGTTCCTCTTAAAATCCTAACCAGACCTAAAGGTCTGGTATGGATTTGGGGGGGGGACCCCACACCATTTTTTTTCAATTTGGCGTGGGGTGCCCCTTGAAATCCATACCAGATCTAAGAGTCTGGTATGGATTTGGGGGGGGACTCCACACCCTTTATTTTTTTTACATTTTGGCGTGGGGTTCTTTATAATATTCATACCAGACCTAAGGGTCTCTTATGGATTTGGGGGGACCCCACAACTTTTTTTTTTTTTTTTGGCATGGATTTGGAGGGGGCCCACCTGAAGGGCCTGATAGGGATTGGGGTGGGGGGGCATTTTTTTTTTCTGTAATTTTTTTTGTTTCCATTCAGCTGTCAGCAAGGAACCCAGTGGCAGCTGATGAGTCATTTGTTGCTAAGGATGCAGGCGGTCGCTCCTTAACAACCAGCTAAACACCGGCACAAAAATAGCAGGAAAAAACGCTAATATTAGCGGTTTTTTTTTACAGCTCCTAGTGTGTATGGAGCAGGCGAAAAAGCATATTTTATGGCTGTTACTTGGGCACAATTATTGTTTTTTTCTATAAGATAGCAAGTCTCCTCGGAGCTCAGTACCATGCTGGGGGCGGTAAGAGCTTAGAGTTCACTTTGGGGGGGGGTTACATTCAGGGGCGGACTGACCATTTGAAAACTCGGGCCCTGCTTGAGGGCCCAGGGTCAGTAGGGGGCCCCATGAGATGCCCCTGGTACCTTTTTTATAGGCTTTTTTGAGTTTGGGCAAGGACACAGGGGCCCCATGATCCCCTATTGCCCGGGGGCCCCATGAGTTGTCAGTCCGCCCCTGGTTACATTAAATGTTGGGGTTTCGAGGAGAATAGTTACACTTGGGTGAACCCGGAGATTCCACTTTGTTTCCAGGTCTTGAAAATTACAGTTCCAGGACCAATGAAGGCCTCCTCGAAGAGTTGAGGAAGAATGAGTTAGCAGGAAGGTGGCACCAATCCCAGGGGTCCATAATAACATTTTGGGGGATCTGGGGGTCCACTTATAAAGTTTGTACGCATGCAGGGTTTTTTTTCTCAGCGGGAACATGGGGGAACGCAGTTTTGGCACCTCCAGCACTGAATGATGTATGGAATGGCAAGGGGTACTGAGGTGTGCTTCAGGGTCTATTGATGCTGCTCGATGATCTATTGTCACTGGCAGAGATCTATTTTTACAGCGGGGGGTGGAGGTCTATTGTTGCTTGGGGTCAATTGTTGCTTGAAAAGATCTACTGTTGAGGGAGGGGTCTATTTCTGATGACTGCTGGAGGGTCTGTTGATGCTGGCTGCAGGGAGATCTGTTATTGCTCATGGGGGTCTATTGTTGCTGGGGGGTATTTTCTTTCTGGTGGTCCATTGTTGCAGGGGGGGGTCTATTGTTGCTAGGGGGAGGTCTATTGTTCCTAGGTGCAGGGGATTTTATCTACTGCTTTTCTTATAAATAACAAATTCCATACAAATTACTTAGTGCCACAAAATGATGCTTGGTTCTGTATTCTATAAAAGGGGTGGGTAGGGGGTGGAACCAAGGAACAGTGCTCAGAGGTGGGTAGAGGGTGGAACCAAGGAACAGTGCTCAGAGGCGGGTAGAGGGTGGAACCAAAGAATGGTTCTCGGAGGTGGGTAGAGGGTGCAACCATGAAATAGTGCTCGGAGGTGGGTACAGGGTGGAACCAAGGGACGGTGCTCGGAGGTGGGTAGAGGGTGGAACCAAGGAACGGTGCTCGGAGGTGGGTAGAGGGTGGATCCAAGGGACGGTGCTTGGAGGTGGGTAGAGGGTTGAACCAAGGGACGGTGCTCGGAGGTGGGTAGAGGGTGGAACCAAGGGACGGTGCTCGGAGGTGAGTAGAGGGTGGAACCAAGGGACGGTGCTCAGAGGTGGGTAGAGGGTGGAACCAAGGGACGGTGCTCGGAGGTGGGTAGAGGCTGGAACCAAGGGGCGGTGCTCAGAGGTGGGTAGGGGGTGGAACCAAGGAACAGTGCTCAGAGGTGGGTAGAGGGTGGAACCAAAGAATGGTTCTCGAAGGTGGGTAGGGGGTGGAACCAAGGAACGGTACTTGGAGGTGGGTAGAGGGCGGAACCAAGGAACGGTGCTTGGAGGTGGGTAGTGGGTGGAATGAAGGAATGGTGCTCAGAGGTGGGTAGAGAGTGGAACCATGAAATGGTGCTCGGAGGTGGGTAGAGGGTGCAACCATGAAATAGTGCTCGGAGGTGGGTACAGGGTGGAACCAAGGGACGGTGCTTGGAGGTGGGTAGAGGGTGGAACCAAGGGACGGTGCTCAGAGGTGGGTAGAGGGTGGAACCAAGGGACGGTGCTCGGAGGTGGGTAGAGGGTGGAACCAAGGGACGGTGCTCGGAGGTGGGTAGAGGGTGGAACCAAGGGACGGTGCTCAGAGGTGGGTAGAGGGTGGAACCAAGGGACGGTGCTCGGAGGTGGGTAGAGGGTGGAACCAAGGGACGGTGCTCAGAGGTGGGTAGAGGGTGGAACCAAGGGACGGTGCTCGGAGGTGGGTAGAGGGTGGAACCAAGGGGCGGTGCTCAGAGGTGGGTAGGGGGTGGAACCAAGGAACAGTGCTCAGAGGTGGGTAGAGGGTGGAACCAAAGAATGGTTCTCGAAGGTGGGTAGGGGGTGGAACCAAGGAACGGTACTTGGAGGTGGGTAGAGGGTGGAACGAAGGAATGGTGCTCAGAGGTGGGTAGAGGGTGGAACCATGAAATGGTGCTCGGAGGTGGGTAGAGGGTGCAACCATGAAATAGTGCTCGGAGGTGGGTACAGGGTGGAACCAAGGGACGGTGCTTGGAGGTGGGTAGAGGGTGGAACCAAGGGACGGTGCTCAGAGGTGGGTAGAGGGTGGAACCAAGGGACGGTGCTCGGAGGTGGGTAGAGGGTGGAACCAAGGGGCAGTGCTCAGAGGTGGGTAGGGGGTGGAACCAAGGAACAGTGCTCAGAGGTGGGTAGAGGGTGGAACCAAAGAATGGTTCTCGAAGGTGGGTAGGGGGTGGAACCAAGGAACGGTACTTGGAGGTGGGTAGAGGGTGGAACCAAGGAACGGTGCTTGGAGGTGGGTAGTGGGTGGAACGAAGGAATGGTGCTCAGAGGTGGGTAGAGGGTGGAACCATGAAATGGTGCTCGGAGGTGGGTAGAGGGTGAAACCATGGAATGGTTCTCGGAGGTGGGCAGAGGGTGAAACCATGAAATGGTGCTCAGAGGTGGGTAGAGGGTGGAACCAAGGGACGGTGCTCGGAGGTGGGTAGAGGGTGGAACCATGAAATGGTGCTCGGAGGTGGGTAGAGGGTGGAACCATGAAATAGTGCTCGGAGGTGGGTAGTGGGTGGAACAAAGGGACGATGCTCGGAGGTGTGTAGAGGGTGGAACCATGGAATGGTGCTTGGAGGTGGGCAGAGGGTGAAACCATGAAATGGTGCTCGGAGGTGGGTAGAGGGTGGAACCAAGGGACGGTGCTTGGAGGTGGGTAAAGGGTGGAACCAAGGGATGGTGCTCGGAGGTGGGTAGAGGGTGGAACCATGAAATGGTGCTCGGAGGTGGGTAGAGGGTGGAACCATGAAATAGTGCTCGGAGGTGGGTAGAGGGTGGAACCAAGGAACGGTGCTCGGAGGTGGGTAGAGGGTGGAACCAAGGAACGGTGCTCGGAGGTGGGTAGAGGGTGGATCCAAGGGACGGTGCTTGGAAGTGGGTAGAGGGTTGAACCAAGGGACGGTGCTTGGAGGTGGGTAGAGGGTGGAACCAAGGGACGGTGCTCAGAGGTGGGTAGAGGGTGGAACCAAGGGACGGTGCTCGGAGGTGAGTAGAGGGTGGAACCAAGGGGCGGTGCTCAGAGGTGGGTAGGGGGTGGAACCAAGGAACAGTGCTCAGAGGTGGGTAGAGGGTGGAACCAAAGAATGGTTCTCGAAGGTGGGTAGGGGGTGGAACCAAGGAACGGTACTTGGAGGTGGGTAGAGGGTGGAACCAAGGAACGGTGCTTGGAGGTGGGTAGTGGGTGGAACGAAGGAATGGTGCTCAGAGGTGGGTAGAGGGTGGAACCATGAAATGGTGCTCGGAGGTGGATAGAAGGTGAAACCATGGAATGGTGGTCAGAGGTGGGTAGAGGGTGGAACCAAGGGACGGTGCTCGGAGGTGGGTAGAGGGTGGAACCATTAAATGATGCTCGGAGGTGGGTAGAGGGTGGAACCATGAAATAGTGCTCGGAGGTGGGTGGAACAAAGGGATGATGCTCGGAGGTGTGTAGAGGGTGGAACCATGGAATGGTGCTTGGAGGTGGGCAGAGGGTGAAACCATGAAATGGTGCTCGGAGGTGGGTAGAGGGTGGAACCAAGGGACGGTGCTTGGAGGTGGGTAGAGGGTGGAACCAAGGGATGGTGCTCGGAGGTGGGTAGAGGGTGGAACCATGAAATGGTGCTCGGAGGTGGGTAGAGGGTGGAACCAAGGAACGGTGCTCGGAGGTGGGTAGAGGGTGGAACCAAGGAACAGTGCTCGGAGGTGGGTAGAGGGTGGATCCAAAGGGCAGTGCTTGGAGGTGGGTAGAGGGTTGAATCAAGGGACGATGCTTGGAGGTGGGTAGAGGGTGGAACCAAGGGACGGTGCTCAGAGGTGGGTAGAGGGTGGAACCAAGGGATGGTGCTCGGAGGTGGGTAGAGGGTGGAACAAAGAGGCGGTGCTCAGAGGTGGGTAGGGGGTGGAACCAAGGAACAGTGCTCAGAGGTGGGTAGAGGGTGGAACCAAAGAATGGTTCTCGAAGGTGGGTAGGGGGTGGAACCAAGGAACGGTACTTGGAGGTGGGTAGAGGGTGGAACCAAGGAACGGTGCTTGGAGGTGGGTAGTGGGTGGAACGAAGGAATGGTGCTCAGAGGTGGGTAGAGGGTGGAACCATGAAATGGTGCTCGGAGGTGGATAGAAGGTGAAACCATGGAATGGTGGTCGGAGGTGGGCAGAGGGTGAAACCATGAAATGGTGCTCAGAGGTGGGTAGAGGGTGGAACCAAGGGACGGTGCTCGGAGGTGGGTAGAGGGTGGATCCAAAGGGCAGTGCTTGGAGGTGGGTAGAGGGTTGAACCAAGGGACGGTGCTTGGAGGTGGGTAGAGGGTGGAACCAAGGGACGGTGCTCAGAGGTGGGTAGAGGGTGGAACCAAGGGACAGTGCTCGGAGGTGGGTAGAGGGTGGAACAAAAGGGCGGTGCTCAGAGGTGGGTAGAGGGTGGAACCAAAGAATGGTTCTCGAAGGTGGGTAGGGGGTGGAACCAAGGAACGGTACTTGGAGGTGGGTAGAGGGTGGAACCAAGGAACGGTGCTTGGAGGTGGGTAGTGGGTGGAACGAAGGAATGGTGCTCAGAGGTGGGTAGAGGGTGGAACCATGAAATGGTGCTCGGAGGTGGATAGAAGGTGAAACCATGGAATGGTGGTCGGAGGTGGGCAGAGGGTGAAACCATGAAATGGTGCTCAGAGGTGGGTAGAGGGTGGAACCAAGGGACGGTGCTCAGAGGTGGGTAGAGGGTGGAACCATGAAATGGTGCTCGGAGGTGGGTAGAGGGTGGAACCATGAAATAGTGCTCGGAGGTGGGTAGTGGGTGGAACAAAGAGACGATGCTCGGAGCTGTGTAGAGGGTGAAACCATGGAATGGTGCTTGGAGGTGGGCAGAGGGTGAAACCATGAAATGGTGCTCGGAGGTGGGTAGAGGGTGAAACCAAAGGACGGTGCTTGGAGGTGGGTAGAGGGTGGAACCAAGGGATGGTGCTCGGAGGTGGGTAGAGGGTGGAACCATGAAATGGTGATCGGAGGTGGGTAGAGGGTAGAACCATGAAATAGTGCTCGGAGGTGGGTAGAGGGTGGAACCAAGGGACGGTGCTCGGAGGTGGGTAGAGGGTGGAACCAAGGAACGGTGCTCGGAGCTGGGTAGGGGGTGGATCCAAGGGACGGTGCTTGGAGGTGGGTAGAGGGTTGAACCAAGGGACGGTGCTTGGAGGTGGGTAGAGGGTGGAACCAAGGAACGGTGCTTGGAGGTGGGTAGAGGGTGGAACCAAGGGACGGTGCTCAGAGGTGGGTAGAGGGTGGAAGCAAGGGACGGTGCTCGGAGGTGAGTAGAGGGTGAAACCAAGGGGCGGTGCTCAGAGGTGGGTAGGGGGTGGAACCAAGGAACAGTGCTCAGAGGTGGGTAGAGGGTGGAACCAAAGAATGGTTCTCGAAGGTGGGTAGGGGGTGGAACCAAGGAACGGTACTTGGAGGTGGGTAGAGGGTGGAACCAAGGAACGGTGCTTGGCGGTGGGTAGTGGGTGGAACGAAGGAATGGTGCTTAGAGGTGGGTAGAGGGTGGAACCATGAAATGGTGCTCGGAGGTGGATAGAAGGTGAAACCATGGAATGGTGCTCGGAGGTGGGCAGAGGGTGAAACCATGAAATGGTGCTCAGAGGTGGGTAGAGGGTGGAACCAAGGGACGGTGCTCGGAGGTGGGTAGAGGGTGGAACCATGAATTGGTGCTCGGAGGTGGGTAGAGGGTGGAACCATGAAATAGTGCTCGGAGGTGGGTAGTGGGTGGAACAAAGGGACGATGCTCGGAGGTGTGTAGAGGGTGGAACCATGGAATGGTGCTCGGAGGTGGGCAGAGGGTGAAACCATGAAATGGTGCTCGGAGGTGGGTAGAGGGTGGAACCAAGGGACGGTGCTTGGAGGTGGGTAGAGGGTGGAACCAAGGGATGGTGCTCGGAGGTGGGTAGAGGGTGGAACCATGAAATAGTGCTCGGAGGTGGGTAGAGGGTAGAACCATGAAATGGTGCTCGGAGGTGGGTAGAGGGTGGAACCATGAAATAGTGCTCGGAGGTGGGTAGTGGGTGGAACAAAGGGACGATGCTCGGAGGTGTGTAGAGGGTGGAACCATGGAATGGTGCTCGGAGGTGGGCAGAGGGTGAAACCATGAAATGGTGCTCGGAGGTGGGTAGAGGGTGGAACCAAGGGACGGTGCTTGGAGGTGGGTAGAGGGTGGAACCAAGGGATGGTGCTCGGAGGTGGGTAGAGGGTGGAACCATGAAATGGTGCTCGGAGGTGGGTAGAGGGTAGAACCATGAAATAGTGCTCGGAGGTGGGTAGAGGGTGGATCCAAGGGATGGTGCTTGGAGGTGGGTAGAGGGTTGAACATAGGGACGGTGCTTGGAGGTGGGTAGAGGGTGGAACCAAGGGACGGTGCTCAGAGGTGGGTAGAGGGTGAAACCAAGGGACGGTGCTCGGAGGTTGGTAGAAGGTGGAACCAAGGGGCGGTGCTCAGAGGTGGGTAGGGGGTGGAACCAAGGAACAGTGCTCAGAGGTGGGTACAGGGTGGAACCAAAGAATGGTTCTCGAAGGTGGGTAGGGGGTGGAACCAAGGGACGGTGCTTGGAGGTGGGTAGAGGGTGGAACCAAGGAACGGTGCTTAGAGGTGGGTAGTGGGTGGAACGAAGGAATGGTGCTCAGAGGTGGGTAGAGGGTGGAACCATGAAATGGTGCTCGGAGGTGGGCAGAGGGTGAAACCATGAAATGGTGCTCAGAGGTGGGTAGAGGGTGGAACCAAGGGACGGTGCTTGGAGGTGGGTAGAGGGTGGACCCAAGGGATGGTGCTCGGAGGTGGGTAGAGGGTGGAACCATGAAATGGTGCTCGGAGGTGGGTAGAGGGTAGAACCATGAAATAGTGCTCGGAGGTGGGTAGAGGGTGGAACCAAGTGACGGTGCTCGGAGGTGGGTAGAGGGTGGAACCAAGGAACGGTGCTCGGAGGTGGGTAGAGGGTTGATCCAAGGGACAGTGCTTGGAGGTGGGTAGAGGGTTGAACCAAGGGATGGTGCTTGGAGGTGGGTAGAGGGTGGAACCAAGGGACGGTGCTCAGAGGTGGGTAGAGGGTGGAACCAAGGGACGGTGCTCGGAGGTGGGTAGAGGGTGGAACCAAGGGGTGGTGCTCAGAGGTGGGTAGGGGGTGGAACCAAGGAACAGTGCTCAGAGGTGGGTAGAGGGTGGAACCAAAGAATGGTTCTCGAAGGTGAGTAGGGGGTGGAACCAAGGGACGGTGCTTGGAGGTGGGTAGAGGGTGGAACCAAGGAACGGTGCTTGGAGGTGGGTAGTGGGTGGAACGAAGGAATGGTGCTCAGAGGTGGGTAGAGGGTGGAACCATGAAATGGTGCTCGGAGGTGGATAGAAGGTGAAACCATGGAATGGTGCTCGGAGGTGAGCAGAGGGTGAAACCATGAAATGGTGCTCAGAGGTGGGTAGAGGGTGGAACCAAGGGACGGTGCTCGGAGGTGGGTAGAGGGTGGAACCATGAAATGGTGCTTGGAGGTGGGTAGAGGGTGGAACCATGAAATAGTGCTCGGAGGTGGGTAGTGGGTGGAACAAAGGGACGATGCTCGGAGGTGTGTAGAGGGTGTAACCATGGAATGGTGCTTGGAGGTGGGCAGAGGGTGAAACCATGAAATGGTGCTCGGAGGTGGGTAGAGGGTGGAACCAAGGGACGGTGCTTGAAGGTGGGTAGAGGGTGGAACCAAGGGATGGTGCTCGGAGGTGGGTAGAGGGTGGAACCATGAAATGGTGCTCGGAGGTGGGTAGAGGGTAGAACCATGAAATAGTGCTCGGAGGTGGGTAGAGGGTGGAACCAAGGGACGGTGCTCGGAGGTGGGTAGAGGGTGGAACCAAGGAACGGTGCTTGGAGGTGGGTAGAGGGTGGATCCAAGGGACGGTGCTTGGAGGTGGGTAGAGGGTTGAACCAAGGGACGGTGCTTGGAGGTGGGTAGAGGGTGGAACCAAGGGACGGTGCTCAGAGGTGGGTAGAGGGTGGAACCAAGGGACGGTGCTCGGAGGTGGGTAGAGGGTGGAACCAAGGGGCGGTGCTCAGAGGTGGGTAGGGGGTGGAACCAAGGAACAGTGCTCAGAGGTGGGTAGAGGGTGGAACCAAGGAACAGTGCTCAGAGGTGGGTAGAGGGTGGAACCAAAGAATGGTTCTCGGAGGTGGGTAGGGGGTGGAACCAAGGAACAGTACTTGGAGGTGGGTAGAGGGTGGAACCATGAAATGGTGCTCAGAGGTGGGTAGAGGGTGGAACCATGAAATAATGCTCGGAGGTGGGTAGTGGGTAGAACATAGGGACGATGCTCGGAGGTGTGTAGAGGGTGGAACCATGGAATGGTGCTTGGAGGTGGGTAGAGGGTGAAACCATGAAATGGTGCTCGGAGGTGGGTAGAGGGTGGAACCAAGGGACGGTACTTGGAGGTGGGTAACGGGTGGAACCAAGGGATGGTGCTCGGAGGTGGGTAGAGGGTGGAACCAAGGGACGGTGCTCGGAGGTGGGTAGAGGGTGGAACCAAGGAACGGTGCTTGGAGGTGGGTAGTGGGTTGAACCAAGGGACGGTGCTTGGAGGTGGGTAGAGGATGGAACCAAGGGACGGTGCTCAGAGGTGGGTAGAGGGTGGAACCAAGGGACGGTGCTCGGAGGTGGGTAGAGGGTGGAACCAAGGGGCGGTGCTCAGAGGTGGGTAGGGGGTTGAACCAAGGAACAGTGCTCAGAGGTGGGTAGAGGGTGGAACCAAGGAACAATGCTCAGAGGTGGGTAGAGGGTGGAACCAAAGAATGGTTCTCGGAGGTGGGTAGAGGGTGGAACCATGAAATAGTGCTCGGAGGTGGGTAGTGGGTGGAACAAAGGGACGATGCTCGGAGGTGTGCAGAGGGTGGAACCATGGAATGGTGCTTGGAGGTGGGTAGAGGGTGGAACCATGGGACGGTGCTCGGAGGTGGGTAGAGGGTGGAACCAAGGGATGGTGCTCGGAGCTGGGTAGAGGGTGGAACCATGAAATAGTGCTCGGAGGTGGGTAGAGGGTGGAACCAAGGGATGGTGCTCGGAGGTGGGTAGAGGGTGGAACCAAGGAACGGTGCTCGGAGGTGGGTAGAGGGTGGATCCAAGGGACGGTGCTTGGAGGTGGGTAGAGGGTTGAACCAAGGGACTGTGCTTGGAGGTGGGTAGAGGGTGGAACCAAGGGACGGTGCTCAGAGGTGGGTAGAGGGTGAAACCAAGGGGCGGTGCTCAGAGGTGGGTAGGGGGTGGAACCAAGGGATGGTGCTCAGAGTTGGGTAGAGGGTGGAACCAAGGAACAGTGCTCAGAGGTGGGTAGAGGGTGGAACCAAAGAATTGTTCTCGGAGGTGGGTAGGGGGTAGAACCAAGTAACGGTACTTGGAGGTGGGTAGAGGGTGGAACCATGAAATGGTGCTCAGAGGTGGGTAGAGGGTGGAACCATGAAATAGTGCTCGGAGTTGGGTAGTGGGTGGAACATAGGGACGATGCTCGGAGGTGTGTAGAGGGTGGAACCATGGAATGGTGCTTGGAGGTGGGTAGAGGGTGAAACCGTGAAATGGTGCTCGGAGGTGGGTAGAGGGTGGAACCAAGGGACGGTACTTGGAGGTGGGTAACGGGTGGAACCAAGGGATGGTGCTCGGAGGTGGGTAGAGGGTGGAACCAAGGGACGGTGCTCGGAGGTGGGTAGAGGGTGGAACCAAGGAACGGTGCTTGGAGGTGGGTAGTGGGTTGAACCAAGGGACGGTGCTTGGAGGTGGGTAGAGGATGGAACCAAGGGACGGTGCTCAGAGGTGGGTAGAGGGTGGAACCAAGGGACGGTGCTCGGAGGTGGGTAGAGGGTGGAACCAAGGGGCGGTGCTCAGAGGTGGGTAGGGGGTGGAACCAAGGAACAGTGCTCAGAGGTAGGTAGAGGGTGGAACCAAGGAACAGTGCTCAGAGGTGGGTAGAGGGTGGAACCAAAGAATGGTTCTCGGAGGTGGGTAGAGGGTGGAACCATGAAATAGTGCTCGGAGGTGGGTAGTGGGTGGAACAAAGGGACGATGCTCGGAGGTCTGTAGAGGGTGGAACCATGGAATGGTGCTTGGAGGTGGGTAGAGGGTGGAACCAAGGGACGGTGCTCGGAGGTGGGTAGAGGGTGGAACCATGAAATAGTGCTCGGAGGTGGGTAGAGGGTGGAACCAAGGGATGGTGCTCAGAGGTGGGTAGAGGGTGGAACCAAGGAACGGTGCTCGGAGGTGGGTAGAGGGTGGATCCAAGGGACGGTGCTTGGAGGTGGGTAGAGGGTTGAACCAAGGGACTGTGCTTGGAGGTGGGTAGAGGGTGGAACCAAGGGACGGTGCTCAGAGGTGGGTAGAGGGTGAAACCAAGGGGCGGTGCTCAGAGGTGGGTAGGGGGTGGAACCAAGGGATAGTGCTCAGAGGTGGGTAGAGGGTTGAACCAAGGAACAGTGCTCAGAGGTGGGTAGAGGGTGGAACCATGAAATGGTTCTCGGAGGTGGGTAGGGGGTGGAACCAAGGAACGGTACTTGGAGGTGGGTAATGGGTGGAACCAAGGAACAGTGCTTGAAGGTGGGTAGAGGGTAGAACCAAGGAACGGTGCTTGGAGGTGGGTAGAGGGTGGAACCAAGGGATGGTGCTCGGAGGTGGGTAGAGGGTGGAACCATGAAATAGTGCTCGGAGGTGGGTAGAGGGTGGAACCAAGGAACGGTGCTCGGAGGTGGGTAGAGGGTGGATCCAAGGGACGGTGCTTGGAGGTGGGTAGAGGGTCGAACCAAGGGACTGTGCTCATAGGTGGGTAGAGGGTGGAACCAAGGGACGGTGCTCAGAGGTGGGTAGAGGGTGAAACCAAGGGGCGGTGCTCAGAGGTGGGTAGGGGGTGGAACCAAGGGATGGTGCTCAGAGGTGGGTAGAGGGTGGAACCAAGGAACAGTGCTCAGAGGTGGGTAGAGGGTGGAACCAAAGAATGGTTCTCGGAGGTGGGTAAGGGGTGGAACCAAGGAACGGTACTTGGAGGTGGGTAATGGGTGGAACCAAGGAACAGTGCTTGGAGGTGGGTAGAGGGTGGAACCAAGGAACGGTGCTTGGAGGTGGGTAGTGGGTGGAACGAAGGAATGGTGCTCAGAGGTGGGTAGAGGGTGGAACCATGAAATGGTGCTCGGAGGTGGATAGAGGGTGAAACCATGAAATGGTGCTCGGAGGTGGATAGAGGGTGAAACCATGAAATGGTGCTCGGAGGTGGATAGAGGGTGAAACCATGAAATGGTGCTCGTAGGTGGGTAGAGGGTGAAACCATGTAATGGTGCTCAGAGGTGGGTAGAGGGTGGAACCAAGGGACGGTGCTTGGAGGTGGGTAGAGGGTGGAACCAAGGGACGGTGCTCGGATGTGGGTAGAGGGCGGAACCATGAAATGGTGCTCGGAGGTGGGTAGAGGGTAGAACCATGAAATAGTGCTCGGAGGTGGGTAGAGGGTGGAACCAAGGGACGATGCTCGGAGGTGGGTAGAGGGTGGAACCAAGGAAAGGTGCTCGGAGGTGGGTAGAGGGTGGATCCAAGGGACGGTGCTCGGAGGTGGGTAGAGGGTTGAACCAAGGGACGGTGCTTGGAGGTGGGTAGAGGGTGGAACCAAGGGACGGTGCTCAGAGGTGGGTAGAGAGTGGAACCAAGGGACGGTGCTCGGAGGTGGATAGAGGGTGGAACCAAGAGACGGTGCTCGGAGGTGGGCAGAGGGTGACACCATGAAATGGTGCTCGGAGGTGGGTAGAGGGTGGAACGAAGGAACGGTGCTCGAAGGTAGGTGGAGGGTGGAACGAAGGAAAGGTGCTCGGAGGTGGGTAAAGAGTGGAACCAAGGAAAGGTGCTCGGAGGTGGGTAGAGGGTGGAATCATGAAATGGTGCTCGGAGGTGGGTAGAGGGTGCAACCATGAAATGGTGCTCGGAGGTGGGTAGAGGGTGGAACCAAGGGACGGTGTTCGGAGGTGGGTAGAGGGTGGAACCATGATATGGGGCTCAGAGGTGGGTAGAGGGTGGAACCAAGGGACGGTGCTCGGTGGTGGGTAGAGGGTGGAACCAAGGGACGGTGCTCGGAGGTGGGTAGAGGGTGGAACCAAGGGACGGTGCTTTGAGGTGGGTAGAGGGTGGAACCAAGGGACGGTGCTCGGAGGTGGGTAGAGGGTGGAACCATGAAATGGTGCTCGGAGGTGGGTAGAGGGTGGAACCAAGGGATGGTGCTCGGAGGTGGGTAAGGGCAAATACAAAGGGAGTCTCTGAAAGGAGGAGTTCCTGCATCTATTTGCCAGCATGCATCTGTCTTTAGTAAGGAGTAAACAATGTGTGGATTGCCAGCATTAGACATCCCTCCTTGGACCTCTTTCACCAGCTCTGGCCTACTGATGGGCCTCTGCTAGAGCGGAAACATGACCTTGCAGGTTGGGGACTCCTGAAGCCAGAGGGTCAGCACAGAAGCCAGACAACTGGTATTTTCAGGACTCCATGTCAAGCCTTGTGTTCTTCTCAGAGAAGGTCCCCTTTAACATCAGTCCCGGAGATCAGTGCAGGGACCTCACCTTCGCTGAGAATTGCCGAGTGTTTATTTTCACATTCCTGTGTATTGTAGGCAAAGGACTCGTCAGGCAAGGTAGGTGACACCGGAAAATTCCTTCTCAGGGCTGTGACAAGTTCAAACAGACGGAGAGCCTGAATCAACACAACCAGCACCAGAACCGAGTACTTCACCGAGCCGACATTCCATCCACGGGACGGGTGGGCTTAAAGGGGGACTCCACTTCTGCGGGGAAACAAAATAGCAAAAAAAAAAATGAATGTATCATATCATAAAGAATTACTAGACAAGCCACGTGGTACTTTAGTGTCGCTAAAAGTTACTTTTCCTATTCAGTCTGAATGTTCTGCAATACGGCAACCTGGAGGTATTCTATAGGCTGTTGGTATAAACCACGCCCCCCCCCCGATATGTCATTTGTGCAATTGGCTGACTGATGTTCCCAGAACACAAAGTCAGATTTTAGGCATCCCCCGCAATAGGAATTTCAGGTTTGGTGTGATACTTCCCAAGGGTTAAATACTTCTACGGGGATGCAGACCCCGCCCCTTTCCTCATCAGTACACTGAGAGTGCACTGGGTGATTATAATGAACCTGACCCCTCCCATTCAGAGTCAATCCACGCAGGAGGCGGGGAAACAAACAGCTGCTTCTTCAGAATACAAAAGGTTGAAATCTGGTAAAATCCTGAGAGCCCGGAGGGGAGTGCTTCATCCTCAACAAAAGCAGAGTTACTCTTTATAGCACACTGCTACATGTGGAAGATCATATCATGATTGCCCATTTGTTGCCTGCATACTGCCACGATTGCCCGTTTGTTGCCCACATATTGCCAAAATTTCCCATTTGTTGCCCACATATTGCCACAATTGCCCATTTGCTCTCCTGCTTATTGCCACGATTGCCCTTTGGTGCCCACATATTGTCATGATTTACCATTTGTTGTCCAGATATTGCCATGGTTGCCCATTTGTTGTCCTGCATATTTTCATGACTGCCCATTAGCTGCCCACATATTGCCACGATTGCCCATTTGTTGCCCGCATATTGCCGCAATTGCCCATTTGTTGTTCCGCATATTGCCACAATTGCCCATCTGTTGCCCACATATTGTCATGATTGCCCATTTGTTGTCCTGCATATTTCCACGATTGTCCATTTGTTGTCTGCATATTGCCATGATTGCCCATTTGTTGTCCTGCATATTTCCACGATTGTCCATTTTTTGTCTGCATATTGCCATGATTGCCCATTTGTTGCCCACATATTGCCACGATTGCCCATTTGTTGCCCAAATATTGTCATGATTTCCCATTTGTTGTCTGCATATTGCCATGATTGCCCATTTGATGTCCTGCATATTTTCATTACTGCCCATTTGCTGCCCACATATTGCCACGATTGCCCATTTGTTGCCTGCATATTGCCACGATTGCCCATTTGTTGTCCAGCATATTGCCACGATTGCCCATTTGTTGTCCCGCATATTGCCACGATTGCCCGTTTGTTGCCTGCATATTGCCACGATTGCCCATTTGTTGTTCTGCATATTGCCACAATTGCCCATTTGTTGTTCTGCATATTGCCACGATTGTCCATTTGTTGTCTTCATATTGCCATGATTACCCATTTGTTGTCTGCATATTTTCATGACTGCCCATTCGTTGCCCACATATTGCCACGTTTGCCCATTTGTTGTCCACATATTGCCATGATTGCCCATTTGTTGTCTACATATTAATGATATTCCTTTCTTTCTGGACTGGACTCTAAGACTTTGGCGCCTTTTACACCACCAGGTGTAGTTTCGCTGCTCACCATATGTTTCCCCTATTCCCCGCTATATCGCAGTTGCACTTTATTCTTGTTTTTTATCTATTATTTATTAATCACTATGAGGCCCACTGACACTTCTTCCTATAGTTACTACTTTGGGTGTCACCATGGATTGAATCTGCTTCCTGGTCGTCCCCTTGGGTTCTCGCTGAGCCACGTTTCCACAGCTCCCGGGTGAGACTCCCCCTGGTGATCACTATGTGGAAATACCGTCATATCCATTCCTTGATCTGTAAGTATCGGGTCCCTCTAGTGGCCCTCGGGGGTTGGAATACCTCCATGTATTAGGAGACACCATTAGGTGTGCTTACCTGCATCTACTCCCGAGGAAGCGAACAAAAGTCGCGAAACGCATTGAGTTTTTGGGTGAAATTTTAGAATAATTATGTTCTGACACCTGGATTGTATCCGGTCACCAGTATCATTATGTATGAAATGTATCGATGTGGATTCCTTACAAATCAGATTGCCACCATTTATCCTTCTTTTTCTACGTAATGAGATGTCCATTTATTTATTAAACAACAAAGTTGGATACTTGTCATTGATTGGTCGTACGTGTTGCGCCTCATTTAAAGTCCCAGGACAAATAAATAGGTTGTAACATACTGGATTGGTTGCCACGATTGCCCATTTCTTGCCCACACATTTCCACAACTGGCCATTTATTGACCGCATATTGCCATGATTACCCATATATTGTCCTGATTGCCCACTTGTTGCCCACGTATTGCCATAACTTCCCATTTGTTGTCTGCACATTGCCAAGAATTGCCCATTTGTTGCCCGCATATTGACATGATTGCTCATTTCTTGCCCACGCACTGTCACAAATGGCCATTTGTTGACCGCGTATTGCCATGATTGCCCATTTGCTACCAGCATGTCCTGGCTGCCCATTTGTTGCCCATGTATTGCCATGATTTCCCATTTTTTGTCTGCATATTGCCAAGATTGCCCATTTGTTGCCAACATGTCCTGGCTGCCCATTTGTTGCCCATGTATTGCCATGATTTCCCATTTTTTGTCTGCATATTGCCAAGATTGCCCATTTGTTGCCCACATATTGCCAAGATTGCCTATTTCCTGCCCACATATTGGCGCAACTGGCCATTTGTTGACCGCATATTGCCACGATTGCCCATTTGTTATTATTATTATTATACAGGACTTATATAGCGCAGACAGTTTGCTCAGCACTTTACATTATGGAGGGAGACAATACAGTTCAATACAAGAGGGATTAGAGGGCCCTGCTCCTTGGAGCTTACTACTTGGTTGCCCGCATATTGTCCTCATTGCCCATTTGCTGTCCACGTATTCCCATGATTTCCCATTTGCTGTCTGCATATTGCCAAGATTGCCCATTTGTTGCCCACATATTGCCATGATTGCCCATTTGTTGCCAACGTATTTCCACGATTGCCCATTTCTTGCCCACATATTGCCAAAACTGGCCATTTGTTGATAGCAAATTGCCATAATTGCCCATTTGTTGCCCACATGTTTCCATGATTGCCCATTTCCTGCCCACATATTGCCACAACTGGCCATTTATTGACCGCATATTGCCACGATTGCCCAATTGTTGCCCACATATTGTCCTGATTACCCATTTGTTGCCCATATCTTGTCATTACCTATTTGTTGCCCACGTATTGCCCTGATTTGCCATTTGTTGCCCACATATTGCCATGATTGCCCATTTGTTGCCCACATATTTCCATGATTGCCCATTTGTTGCCCACATATTGCCAGAACTGGCCATTTGTTGACCGCAAATTGCCATAATTGCCCATTTGTTGCCCATATATTGTCCTGATTGCCCATTGGATTGTATACGGTCACCAGTATCATTATGTATGAAATGTATCGATGTGGATTCATTACAAATCAGCTTGCCACCATTTTATCCTTCTTTTTGTACATAATATGATGTTCATTTATTGGCCGCAGCTGTCAATCACACGGTCCCGGCTGGTGATTACTTGCTGGAGCCCGTTGATTTCCGAGGAACTCTGACGGGGAGGAGAACTGTTTTGTTTACTAATAGTTCTCCTCCCTGCCAGTTCGGGCACACTGCTTTGGATGGCTTGGATGTTCGTTCCGTTTGTTTTTACTGAAGAAAAATATGGTTTTCCATTAAAAAGAGGATGTTAACGATGAAAAAACGGATGTAAACTCACCTCAATGCCCGACGACACCCAAATTTACCTCTCCACACCCCCCCCCCCCCACCTCACTCTCTGCCCGCATCGCCGAGCTCCTAAACGACATATCAGACTGGATGTCGCTCCATTTCCTCAAACTTAACCTATCCAAAACCGAGCTCCTGGTCTTCCCCCCACCCCGTGCCCCCCCCCAATCCTCTCCATCACTACCAACAACGCCACCATCTCTCCCACCCCACACGCCAAAGTCCTGGGTGTCACCCTGGACTCCCACCTCTCCTTCCTACCCCACATCCAACTGCTATCTAGATCTAGCAGGCTCCACCTCCGCAACATCTCCAAGATACGCACATTCCTCACCCCAGACACCACCAAGCAACTCGTACACTCCCTCATCATCTCACGCCTGGACTACTGCAACTCCCTCCTCACTGACCTACCCAAACGAACGCTATCCCCACTCCAGTCTATCCTGAACTCAGCGGCTAGACTCATCCACCTCACCAACCGCTCCACATCCGCCTCCCCCCCTCTGCCAATCCCTTCATTGGCTCCCGATTGCCCAACGCATCAAATTCAAACTGATAACCCTGACCTACAAAGCCATTCACAACGCCGCCCCAAACTACATAACCGACCTGATACCCAAATACCACCCTACCCGTGCCCTCCGCTCCTCACAGGACCTCCTACTCTCTAGCTCCCTGGTCTCCTCCTCCCACGCCCGATTACAGGACTTCTCCAGGACTTCCCCCGTCCTCCGGAACTCCCTAGACCAGTGGTGGGCAACCTTTTTTTTCAACTGAGCCAAATCTCGCCAAAACCATGATTGAAATTTATTTTGAGAGCCACATTTTTAAAACTGAAAATACATCTCCCATATAGTAATTCATCCCCCATAGTAATTCATCCCCCATATAGTAATTCATCCCCCATAGTGTAATTCATCCCCCATAGTAATTCATCCCCCATATAGTAATTCATCCCCCATCGTAATTCATCCCCCATAGTAATTCATCCCCCATAGTAATTCATCCCCCATATAGTAATTCATCCTCCATATAGTAATTCATCCCCCATATAGTAATTCATCCCCCATAGTAATTCATCCCCCATATAGTAATTCATCCCCCATAGCAATTCATCCCCCGTATAGTATTTCATCCCTCGTATAGTATTTCATCCCCCGTATAGTATTTCATCCCCCGTATAGTATTTCATCCCCCATATAGTATTTCATCCCTCATATAGTATTTCATCCCTCATATAGTATTTCATCCCCCCATATAGTATTTCATCCCTCATATAGTATTTCATCCCTCATATAGTATTTCATCCCCCCATATAGTATTTCATCCCCCATATAGTATTTCATCCCCCCATATAGTATTTCATCCCTCATATAGTATTTCATCCCCCCATATAGTATTTCATCCCTCATATAGTATTTCATCCCCCCATATAGTAATTCATCCCTCATATAGTATTTCATCCCTCATATAGTAATTCATCCCTCATATAGTATTTCATCCCTCATATAGTATTTCATCCCTCATATAGTATTTCATCCCCCCATATAGTATTTCATCCCCCCATATAGTATTTCATCCCTCATATAGTATTTCATCCCTCATATAGTATTTCATCCCCCCATATAGTATTTCATCCCCCATATAGTATTTCATCCTCCCATATAGTATTTCATCCCTCATATAGTATTTCATCCCCCCATATAGTATTTCATCCCTCATATAGTATTTCATCCCCCCATATAGTAATTCATCCCTCATATAGTATTTCATCCCTCATATAGTAATTCATCCCTCATATAGTAATTCATCCCTCATATAGTATTTCATCCCTCATATAGTATTTCATCCCCCATATAGTATATCATCCCCCCATATAGTATTTCATCCCTCATATAGTATTTCATCCCCCCATATAGTATTTCATCCCTCATATAGTATTTCATCCCCCCATATAGTATTTCATCCCTCATATAGTATTTCATCCCCCCATATAGTAATTCATCCCTCATATAGTATTTCATCCCTCATATAGTATTTCATCCCCCCATATAGTAATTCATCCCTCATATAGTATTTCATCCCTCATATAGTATTTCATCCCCCCATATAGTAATTCATCCCCCATATAGTAATTCATCCCTCATATAGTAATTCATCCCTCATATAGTATTTCATCCCTCATATAGTATTTCATCCCCCCATATAGTATTTCATCCCTCATATAGTATTTCATCCCCTCATATAGTATTTCATCCCTCATATAGTATTTCATCCCCCCATATAGTATTTCATCCCTCATATAGTATTTCATCCCCCCTATAGTATTTCATCCCTCATATAGTATTTCATCCCCCCATATAGTATTTCATCCCTCATATAGTATTTCATCCCCCCTATAGTATTTCATCCCTCATATAGTATTTCATCCCCCCATATAGTATTTCATCCCTCATATAGTATTTCATCCCTCATATAGTATTTCATCCCCCATAAAGTATTTCATCCCTCATATAGTATTTCATCCCTCATATAGTATTTCATCCCCCACAGTACTATTCCCCCCCCCCCCCCTTCTAGTAAGCCAAGTCCCCCGTGTCAATTCACTTACCTTTTGCGTTCCTCTCGCTGTCTTCCCGCACCGTTCGGGTCTTCAGGGCGGACTGTGAGAGGAGCCTAGCTCCCCTCCCCTCACGTTCGGCACGCTGCCCCGCCTACACACATCCTGACAGCCACATCCGCGGGCCGGATTAAAAGGTCCGCGCGGACTTTTGGGGCTGCCAACCGAGAGGAGGCAGGGGAGCGGCCGACCGAGAGGAGGGAGGGGAGCAGGCGCCCGGCACACAGAAGAGCCGCATTAGAGTGGGTAAAGAGCCGCATGTGGCTCGCGAGCCGCGGCTTGCCGACCACTGCCCTAGACCAATCCATCAGACTGTCACTTACCCTCCTCACCTTCAGGCGCACCCTGAAAACCCTCCTCTTCAGGGAAGCCTACCCCGACCTCACCTAACACCCGACCTCACCTAACAACTAACCTCCTCCACTCCTCCTACCACTCCATCCCCCACAGCTATCTCCTCCTGTACCACCTTCCCCTCCCTCCTAGATTGTAAGCTCCAAGGATCAGGGCCCTCGATCCCTCGTGTATTGTATTGTTACTGTCTTGTCTCATGTTCTGTCCCCACTATAATGTACAGCGCTGAGCATACCCATTGGCGCTATATAAATACTGTATAATAATAATAATTAAACAACAATATTGGATACTTGTCATTCATTGGTCTTACATGATGTGCTTCATTTAAAGTCCCAGGACAAATAAACAGGTTGTATCATATTATTATTATTATTATTATACAGTATTTATAAAGCGCCAATAGTTCGCTCAGCGCTGTACATTACAGAGGGGGACAGAACATGTGACAGAACAATACCAATACAATGCAAAACATGAGGGGATTGAGGGCCCTGATCCTTGGAGCTTACAATCTAGGAGGGAGGGGTATTGGATATAGTGCCACAATTGCTCATTTCTTGCCCACACATTACCACAACTGGCCATTTGTTGACCACATATTGCCATGATTCCCCATTTGTTGCCCGTATATTGTCCTGATTGCCCATTTGTTGCATATGTATTGCCATGATTTCCCATTTGTTGTCTGCATATTGCCAAGATTGCCCATTTATTGCCCACATATTGCCATGATTGCCCATTTCTTGCCCACACATTGTCACAAATGGCCATTTGTTGACCGCATATTGCCATGTTTGCCCATTGGTTGCCCATATATTGTCCTGGTTGCCCATTTGTTGCCCACGTATTGCCATGATTTCCCATTTGTTGTCTGCATATTGCCAATATTGCCCATTTGATGCCCACATATTGTCACGATTGCCCATTTCTTGCCCACATATTGCCACAACTGGTCATTTGTTGACCGCATATTGCCATGATTGCCCATTTCTTGCCCATATATCATCCTGATTGCGCATTTGTTGTCCACGTATTGCCATGATTTTCCATTTGTTGTCTGTATATTGCTAAGACTGCCCATTTGTTGCCCACGTATTGCCATGATTTTCCATTTGTTGCCCACACATTGCCGTGATTGCCCATTTCTTGCCGACACCAGCACATTGCCATAATTGCATATTTGTTGCCCACATATTGCCATGATTTCCCATTTGTTGTCTGTATATTGCCAAGATTTCCCATTTGTTGGCCACATATTGCTATGATTTTTCATTTGTTGCCCATACATTTTCCTGATTGCCCATTTCTTGCCCACATATTCTAACAATTACTTGTTGGCCTGCGGCCCTTTGATTACTAATGGATTCCGGCCCAAACATAGTGAAGCTTTAATAGATCCATACTATTCACGCTATTCAATTATGAAATCATTCACACAGAACTAATCTACATGGCGCTTCACAGTATACATTTTTATAAGAACGCTCTTTTGTGTGGAACTTTCCTGCTGGTAGTTGGTGTACGATGTGACTTTCTGGTCTATCTGGTTGGATGTACTATGGAGCTGAGGCCCCTAAATCTCCTGTGTCCTGACGTTCTACAAGAGCCAAGCATGGAGAGATTATGATGTCACCGCTCTCTAGTGAATGGATAGGCTGCATTCTCTGTGATGTCACCGCTCTCTAGTGAATGGATAGGCTGCGCTCTCAGTGATGTCACCGCTCTCTAGTGAATGGATAGGCTGCATTCTCTGTGATGTCACCGCTCTCTAGTGAATGGATAGGCTGCATTCTCTGTGATGTCACCGCTCTCTAGTGAATGGATAGGCTGCGCTCTCAGTGATGTCACCGCTCTCTAGTGAATGGATAGGCTGCATTCTCTGTGATGTCACCGCTCTCTAGTGAATGGATAGGCTGCGCTCTCAGTGATGTCACCGCTCTCTAGTGAATGGATAGGCTGCATTCTCTGTGATGTCACCGCTCTCTAGTGAATGGATAGGCTGCGCTCTCAGTGATGTCACCGCTCTCTAGTGAATGGATAGGCTGCACTCTCAGTGATGTCACCGCTCTCTAGTGAATGGATAGGCTGCACTCTCAGTGATGTCACCGCTCTCTAGTGAATGGATAGGCTGCACTCTCAGTGATGTCACCGCTCTCTAGTGAATGGATAGGCTGCATTCTCAGTGATGCTGTAAATTCCCGGATACATTGTATCACTATCAGCAATGGATTCTCCTCCTGGTCTGTAGGAAGGATGACATCGCTCGGTGCTGCGTGTGATCACGGTATGTACCATTCTCAGTGGGGGGGGGGGCACAGAACTGGGTATATACCATTCTCAGGGGGTGGGGGGCACAGAGCTGGGTATATACCAGTCTCAGGGGGAGGAGGGGTACAGAGCTGGGTATATACCATTTTCAGAGGGGGGACACAGAGCTGGGTATATACCAGTCTCAGAGGGAGGGGGGCACAGAGCTGGGTATATACCATTTTCAGGGGTTGGGGGGACACAGAGCTGGGTATATACCATTTTCAGGGGAGGGGGGGGGCACAGAGCTGGATATGTACCATTCTCGGGGGGAGGGGAACAGAGCTGGGTATATACCATTCTCGGGGGGGAACAGAGCTGGGTATATACCATTCTCAGGGAGTGGGGGGGCACAGAGCTGGGTATATACCAGTCTCATGGGGAGGGGGGTTACAGAGCTGGGTATATACCATTATCAGTGGGGGGGCACAGAGCTGGGTATATACCATTCTCAGGGGGGAGGGGGCACAGAGCTGGGTATGTACCATTCTGGGGGGGGGGGGGACAGAGCTGGGTATGTACCATTCTCGGGGGGGGGGGGGGGACAGAGCTGGGTATGTACCATTCTCGGGGGGGGGGGGGGACAGAGCTGGGTATGTACCATTCTCGGGGGGGAACAGAGCTGGGTATATACCATTCTCAGGGGGGTGGGGAGGGCACAGAGCTGGGTATGTACCATTCTCAGGGGGAGGGGGCACAGAGCTGGGTATATACCATTCTTAGGGGAGGGGGGCCACAGAGCTGGGTATGTACCATTCTCGGGGGGGAACAGAGCTGGGTATGTACCATTCTCAGGGGGGAACAGAGCTGGGTATATACCATTCTCAGGGGGGGTGGGGGGGCACAGAGCTGGGTATATACCATTCTCAGAGGGGGGGGAACAGAGCTGGGCATATACCATTCTCAGGGGGGTGGGGAGGGGGGCACAGAGCTAGATATATACCATTCTCAGGGGAAGGGGGGCACAAAGCTGGGTATGTACTCAGGGGCGGACTGACAACTCATGGGGCCCCCGGGCAATAGGGGATCATGGGGCCCCTGTGTCCTTGCTCAAACTCAAAAAATCCTATGATGTACCATTCTCAGTGGGAGGGGGGCACAGAGCTGGGTATGTACCATTCTCAGGGGGAGGGGCTGAAGCTGCAAAAGTGTAGGAAGGTGCAGTTAGCCTTCCCACCTGTAGGTGGCCCCATGCCACTATTAGAGTCTCGTAAAGGAGCTCACCCCTTAGAGATTCCATCCAGTGCCTGGAGAGGGGAAGGGATCTGATTGGACATAGAACTCTCATGAGACTTCAGCAGCCATCTTGGATGAGGGAACCTTTTTAAACTAGGAAACCCAGGTCATTTTGGCACACTGACTCGCCTTCCTATGCAGTCACAAGCCACCTACATTAATTCTAACAAGCCACCTCTAATTGCGCCTGCCTACAACTGGATGTCAGTACATGCGGGCGCGGTGTCAGGGAAGGGGCTCGGGCGCGGTGTCAGGGAAGGCGCTCGGGCGTGGTGTCAGGGAAGGCGCTCGGGCGTGGTGTCAGGGAAGGCGCTCTGGCGCGGTGTCAGGGAAGGGGCTCGGGCGCGGTGTCAGGGAAGGCGCTCTGGCGCTATGTCAGGGAAGGCGCTCGGGCGCGGTGTCAGGAAAGGCGCTCGGGCGCGGTTTCAGGAAAGGCGCTCGGGCGCGGTGTCAGGGACGGCGCTCGGTGCCGTGGCGCTCGGGCACGGTGTCAGGGAAGGCGCTCGGGCACGGTGCCAGGGAAGGTGCATGGGTGCGGTGTCAGGCAGGGCGCTCGGGCGCGGTATCAGGGAAGTCGCTCGGGCGCGGGTACTTTATGCTGACAGAGCAGGATAAGAGCGCCGTTCTATTGCTACGCCGCTTCTCCCGGGTCAGAGAAACAAACACATCCGGAGGTTTCAAATTCTTTCAGATATTTATGATGTTGGAGCTGAAGCCGCGTATTTCCGCCAGGCATGTGCAGTCGGTTTTGTTCCAAATCGAACGTCAGACTAAATTTTCGTTATTTGGGGATTCGCATGAATCCAAATTTCTGAACTCCAATAGTAACCAATTTAAACAAATCCAAAATAACAAAATGAAATTTAGAACTAATTAGAAAACAAAATTGAATTTGAAAACAAATTCTATATATAAACATATTGCAGACTATTGCTGATTTCCTTCAAAGACTGCGTGTATTAGGATATAACTGTCTTATGAAATTAAAATTTAAAACAAAACATAAAAGAATAGAATAGAAAATAAAGAAATAGAATAGAAATGAAAACAATCGAATAGAATAGAACAGAAAAGAAAAAAAAACAGAATAAAAGAGAATGAAAAAAAATTTAAGATAAAAGAGCAAAATAGAATAAAAGTAGAATAGAATAGAAACAAAAATAAAGGAACAGAATAGAAAGACTGTAACCGTTTTCTGAAATTTTAATTTTGAAAAGAATATAATAAAACAGAATAGAATAGAAAATAAAAGAATAGAATTGAAAAGAATCGAATAGAAAATAAAATAATAAAAGAGAATGGAAAAAAAACCCTGAATAGATTACAATAGCTTAGAATAGAACAGACAGAATATAGCCATGATCCAAAATTTGAATTTTGAAAACCATAGTACAGAACAGAAAATAAAATACAGTATTAGAATAGAAAATAAAGGAATAGAATAGTATAGAACAGAAAAGATTAGAATGGAAAATAAAAGAACAGAATGGGGGAAAAAAGTAGAATAGAATAAAATAGAAAGAATATAGCCATCTTTAGAACATTTTAAAAGAATAGAATAAAATAGAATATATATATATATATATATATATATATACACACACATATACATACATATATATATATATATTCAAAAATATCGATTTTTTTTTTGGTTGATTTTTTTTTTTTTAATGGAAATTTTGACTTTTTATTGGAAGGTAATGTACAGTGTGTTTTTAAAAAAAATAAATGCATATAGTATATAATATATATATATATATATATGTACAAATATATAGTATATATTATATACTATATATTTATTTTATTTTTAAAAAACAATATACATTACCTTCCAAGAAAAGTCAAAATTTCCATAAAAAAAAAAATCAACCAAAAAAATTGCTATTTGCAATGAACCTGATGACATGATCCGCAGTGACCCCGACAGATCGTTCTCCTTCACATCGGATCCATGTGTGGCCCATAAAGTAATATTTTCTAGTCCGGAGGATGTAACAGAAGTGAGTGAAGAAATGACATTGCTGCAGTTTCGTTTCTCACCATGTGATGGCAGCAGCGCACTATGAATATATCCAGGTGCAGGCCCCGCCTTCTCTGGCACTTTCTGTTTCTGTGTAGCAATCAGTATATATTCTTTTTTTTGCTAGAAAATGTCTTCTGTCCCCCAAACATGACATATATTTTTAAAGCCGAGGCCCCAGAGAATAAATTGGGGGGTTTGGGCAATTATCATCTCACGCGGTACGTCCGCTGCCTTTTTCCAAAGCAATTTTTTGAGGATAAAAATACACTTTATTACACTTTGTTGTGAAAAAAACACAACACAGAACCCATTTTTGGTAAAATATAAAAGGTGATGTCACGCCGAGTAAATAGATACCAAACATGTCACGCTTTAAAATTGCGCCCGCCCGTGCAATGGCGAGAAACGGCGTACATTTTACTAATTATAAAAGTCTTTACAGGCGACCGCTTTAGATTTACAGAGGAGGTCCGGTGCTAGAATTTTGTAGTTTTCTGTAGTGGGCGGAGTCTGCTAGGCCCCTCCCACAGCTCTGCTCTCTCGCCTTGTGCAGGGGGACTGATTTTGTTTCCACCCCCTCCTGTAATTTTTTGCAGGCAGACTGTAGTGGGTGGAGCCTGCTGGGTCCCTCCCACAGCTTTGCTCTCTCTCCTTATGCAGGGGGACTGGTCTTGTCTCCACCCCCTCCTGTAGATTTTTGTAGTGGGTGGAGCCTGCTGGGTCCCTCCCACAGCTGTGCTCTTTCTCCTTGTGCAAGGGGACTGTTCTTGTCTCCACCCCCTCCTGTAGATTTTTGTAGTGGGTGGAGCCTGTTGGTCCCTCCCACAGATCTGCTGTTTCTCCTTGTGCAGGGGGACTGGTTTTGTCTCTGCCCCCTCCTGTAGCTTTTTGTAGTGGTGGGAGCCTGATGGGTCCCTCCCACAGCTCTGCTCTCTCTCCTTGTGCAGGGGGACTGTTCTTGTCTCCACCCCCTCCTGTAGATTTTTGTAGTGGGTGGAGCCTGTTGGTCCCTCCCACAGATCTGCTGTTTCTCCTTGTGCAGGGGGACCAGTCTTGTCTCTGCCGCCTCCTGGCATTTTCTGTGGTGGGTGGAGCTTGCTGGGCCCCTCCCACAGCTCTGCTCTCTCTCCTTGTGCAGGGGGACTAGTCTTGTCCCCGCCCCCTATTGTAGTTTTCCGTAGTGGGTGGGACCTGCTTGTCCCCTCCCACAGCTCTGCTCTCAGCTCAGGCTATATACAGCACTGTGATGATGTCACTGCTGCTTTTACAAGATAATATGTGGGTTTGCAAAGGCATTTGGTGCGCACAAAGCGGATTTCTATCCTTTGTGGTTGTTAAGGAATATATTTAAATGTAAGTTTTCTGTTCCCAGAGTTCTGCTTTAAGCCTTCGGAAATGTCGGAAACCTGACTACCGAATAAAGTTTTGTCTTTCTTTTTGTGTTTTTTTTAACCTTTTTTCAAAATGTGGAGGAAAGTCTTCAGGCTCCACCCACACTGGGGGGGGGGGGGGCGTTTTGATAACGCTGGTAACGTTAGCTTTGTAAAGTCACGTCAAAAATTTTAGTTTTTTAGCATTTTTCCCCATTCGTGGTCTTTGGTGTTTTTTTTAAATAAAAAAAAGGTTTTTTTTTGGTTAAAACAAATCCAAAAACACCGGTTTGCTGCGATTTACCACAATTTACTGCGTCTTGCCGCGTTTTTCATTGTTAGAGCGTGTTTACAGCTAAAAAAACTCCTCTAGAAGCCCGCTAGTTCTGGGTTTTTTTTTCCAGCCAAAAAACATTGATTCCAGTCTGTGTGTGCATGGACACCGAGGAGAACGCTGGGGGGGGGGGTTAATGGCTGGAGAAAAAAACGTCACACGCCAAAAACAGCCGCTGTAAAAACGTCCCGTGTGCAGGAGGACTAAAAACGTCCCGTTTGCAGGAGGACTAAAAACGTCCCGTGTGCAGGAGGACTAAAAACGGCCCGTGTGCAGGAGGACTAAAAACGTCCCGTGTGCAGGAGGACTAAAAACGTCCCGTTTGCAGGAGGACTAAAAACGGCCCGTGTGCAGGAGGACTAAAAACGTCCCGTGTGCAGGAGGACTAAAAACATCCCGGTTTCAGGAGGACTAAAAACATCCCGTGCGCAGGAGGACTAAAAACGTCCCGTGTGCAACAGGCCTCAAAATGTCCCGTGTGCAGGAGGACTAAAAAACGTCCCGTGTGCAGGAGAACTAAAAACGTCCTGTGTGCAGGAGGACTAAAAACGTCCTGTGTGCAGGAGGACTAAAAACATCCCGTGTGCAGGAGGACTAAAAACGTCCCGTGTGCAGGAGGACTAAAAACGTCCCGCGTGCAGGAGGACTAAAAACGGCCCGTGTGCAGGAGGACTAAAAACGTCCCATGTGCAGGAGGACTAAAAACATCCCGGTTTCAGGAGGACTAAAAACATCCCGTGCGCAGGAGGACTAAAAACGTCCCGTGTGCAACAGGCCTCAAAACGTCCTGTGTGCAGGAGGACTAAAAAACGTCCCGTGTGCAGGAGAACTAAAAACGTCCTGTGTGCAGGAGGACTAAAAACGTCCTGTGTGCAGGAGGACTAGAAACGTCCCGTGTGCAGGAGGACTAAAAACGTCCCGTGTGCAGGAGGACTAAAAACGTCCCGTGTGCAGGAGGACTAAAAACGTCCCGTGTGCAGGAGGACTAGAAACGTCCCGTGTGCAGGAGGACTGAATGTACAAATTGAACAACAGGTGTCTTCAAAGAAAAAAAAGAAGAAAAAAAATGAAACCCCAATTACCACCTTTTCGGCCGCGTTTGCGACATTTCAGTGGCACTCTCCTTTTCCACCAGCTGGGGGCGCCGTCACACAGGCAATCTAGGGCAGCAGGAGCTCACCATTAATTGGCTGATACTGGAGGAGAGCAATGTGCTGCAGCTGCAGGAATGTCTCAGGAATTTGGGATAACCATGGCTGACTTCTATTAAATGCGAAATTCCATAACGGGCGCGGCGAGCGCAGATTTGATACAATACAGACAAATTCAATTATTTCCACTTCCGCCCGCGGATGTGAGTGCGAAGGTCGGATCACAGAACGATTAAACAGAAAAAACCGCAAACTTCTCTTTTGTTCTTTTAAGCAGGCCATAGACGGGGCGAACATCGAACGATTTAAGAAAAAAAAAAACGGTCGTTCGATCGGCCGATGTTACCACCAACATTAAAAAAATCAGCCAATTATCAACCCGTCTACGGCCGGCATTAACCCCAAAACTTCTGTCCCTGCAGAGACCGGGGAGCACACAGGGGAGCACACGGGGGAGCACACGGGGGAGCACACAGGGGAGCACACGGGGGAGCACACGGGAGAGCACACGGGGGAGCACACGGGAGAGCACACAGGGGAGCACACCATACAGTGTGACAGCAATACAGATACAGTATTCGGATACAGATAGATACATTGTTGCAACCGCAAGACTTTTCATATACAATATAACAGCAGACTGGACTGGATTCAGGTTCTTCTCCTTCTTCTTCTTCTTCTTCTTCTTCTTCTCCTTCTTCTTCTTCATCTTCTTCTCCTCCTTTTCCTTCTTTTCTCCTTCTTCTCCTCCTTCTTCTTCATCTTCTTCTCCTCCTTTTCCTTCTTTTCTCCTTCTCCTTCTTCTTCTTCTTCTCTATCTTCTTCTCCTCCTTTTCTCATCCTCCTTCTTTTTCTCCATCTTCTTCTCCTCCTTTTCTTTCTTTTCTCCTCCTTCTTCTTCTCCATCTTCTTCTCCTCCTTTTCCTTCTTTTCTCCTTCTCCTTCTTCTTCTTCTCCATCTTCTTCTCCTCCTTTTCCTTCTTTTCTCCTTCTCCTTCTCCATCTTCTTCTCCTCCTCCTTCTCCTTCTCCTCCTTCTTCTCCATCTTCTTCTCCTCCTCCTTCTTCTTCTCCTCCTTTTCCTTCTTTTCTCCTTCTCCTTCTTCTTCTTCTCCTCCTTTTCCTTCTTTTCTCCTACTTCTACTTCTTCTCCTCCTCCTTCTCATTCTTCTTCTCCTCCTCCTTCTTCTTCTCCTCCTCCTTCTCCTTCTTTTTCTTCTTCTCCTTCTTCTTCTTCTCCTTCTCCTAGTTCTTCTCCTTCTTCTTCTCCTCCTCCTCCTTCTTTTTCTTCTTCTCCTACTTCTTCTCCTTCTTCTTCTTCTCCTCCTCCTTCTCTTTCTTTTTCTTCTTCTCCTTCTCCTGCTTCTTCTTCTTTTTTTTTTGCTTCTTCTCCTTCTTCTTCTTTTTTTTACTTCTCCTTTTTCTCCTCCTCCTTCTTCTTCTTCTTCTTCTCCATCTTCTTCTCCTCCTTTTCCTTCTTTTCTCCTTCTCCTTCTTCTCCTTCTTCTTCTCCTCCTTTTCCTTCTTTTCTCCTTCTCCTTCTTCTCCATCTTCTTCTCCTCCTTTTCCTTCTTTTCTCCTTCTCCTTCTGCTTCTCCTCCTTCTCCTCCTCCTTCTTCTTCTCCATCTTCTTCTCCTCCTTTTCCTTCTTTTCTCCTTCTCCTTCTTCTTCTTCTTCTCCTCCATCTTCTTCTCCTCCTTTTCTCCTTCCTCTTCTTTTCTCCATCTTCTTCTCCTCCTTTTCCTTCTTTTCTCCTCCTCCTTCTTCTTCTTCTCCATCTTCTTCTCCTCCTTTTCCTTCTTTTCTCCTTCTCCTTCTTCTTCTTCTCCATCTTCTTCTCCTCCTTTTCCTTCTTTCTCCTTCTTCTCCTCCTTCTCCTCCTCCTCCTTCTCCTTCTTCTCCATCTTCTTCTCCTCCTCCTTCTTCTTCTCCTCCTTTTCCTTCTTTTCTCCTTCTCCTCCTTTTCCTTCTTTTCTCCTTCTTCTTCTTCTCCTCCTTTTCCTTCTTTTCTCCTCCTACTTCTACTTCTCCTCCTTCTCATTCTTCTTCTCCTCCTCCTTCTCCTTCTTTTTCTTCTTCTTCTCCTTCTCCTACTTCTTCTCCTTCTTCTTCTTCTCCTCCTCCTCCTTCTTTTTCTTCTTCTCCTACTTCTCCTCCTTCTTCTTCTCCTCCTCCTTCTTTTCTTCTTCTCCTTCTCCTTCTGCTTCTTCTTCTTCTTTTTTTTTTTTGCTTCTTCTCCTTCTTCTTCTTCTTTTTTTTACTTCTCCCTCTTCTCCTTATTTCCTCTTCTTTTTCTTCTTCTCCTCCTTCTTCTTCCTTCTTCCTCTTCTTTTTCTTCTTCTCCTTCTTCTCCTACTTCTCCCTCTCCTTCTTCTTCTTTTTACTCTTCTCCCCCTCCTCTTCTTACTTCTCCTCCTCCCTCTTCTTCTTCTTCTTCTCCTTCTTCTTCTTGCAGGTCACGGCTCATGCGCAGATTTTATATCAGTAAAACGATCGGCCGATTTGCCCATCATTGCCGGGAAAATCATCCGATTGTCAAAATCGGCCATGAATTTTCCAACATGACCGATAAAAAAAATGTGCAAAAACCCCAAAAAACGTCCGACCAATTAACCCACTAATGGTGCGTAAATCGAGCGATTTTTTTTTTGGCCGAAAAATTGGCCGATTTTCGACCCGTCTATGGTCTGCATTAGCGATCCCATTATAAGTGTAGGAATGCCGGTTGATCCTGCCAGAAATCCTGGGAGCCGTCCAACTTCCTGCTATCAGTTACATTGTTCTCAGCTGTCTCTGAAGACTACAGAACCACACCCCTCTGTACTATGGACAGCAGGCCGGGGGCTGGGTCCTGTAGCCCCGTCCTGTTTATGTCGCCTTGACACACTGCGGGTGAATGAGCCTCGTCACCCCGGGACAGGAAGAGGGTTTTTGACAGGATCACCAGGTGAAGTCACCTCATCGAGGGAATGGTGAGCTGCAATATATGTCATTGCTGTACAATCAATGGGGGGATTTACTAAGACGAGGTTCACACCTATGCAGGTTGCGTTTGAGCCGTTTCTGCGTTGCGCTTTTGCATTTTTACACCTGCATTTTTTATGCATTTTGCGGTTTGTTTTTTTCATTTTTCTTTATACTTCTCGTTGCCGGGCAGATTTAAAACACAAAACGCATCAAAAACTCAATACATGTTTTTCTGCAGCGCTTCTATTGAAGTCTATAGAACCAAAAACGCAACTTTTTTGCGTTCAAAAAAGTCCCTGACCCTTTCCAAAAAAGTGCACCGGGTGAGAACACCGAGATGTGAACGTGTCTCCTGGAATCTCCTCCATGCTCTTGTCTCCTGGAATCTCCTCCGTGCTCTCGTCTCCTGGAATCTCCTCCGTGCTCTTGTCTCCTGGAATCTCCTCCATGCTCTCGTCTCCTGGAATCTCCTCCATGCTCTTGTCTCCTGGAATCTCCTCCATGCTCTTGTCTCCTGGAATCTCCTCCATGCTCTTGTCTCCTGGAATCTCCTCCATGCTCTTGTCTCCTGGAATCTCCTCCATGCTCTTGTCTCCTGGAATCTCCTCCATGCTCTCGTCTCCTGGAATCTCCTCCGTGCTCTCGTCTCCTGGAATCTCCTCTGTGCTCTCGTCTCCTGGAATCTCCTCCGTGCTCTTGTCTCCTGGAATCTCCCCCATGCTCTCGTCTCCTGGAATCTCCTCTGTGCTCTCGTCTCCTGGAATCTCCTCCGTGCTCTTGTCTCCTGGAATCTCCTCCATGCTCTTGTCTCCTGGAATCTCCTCCGTGCTCTCGTCTCCTGGAATCTCCTCTGTGCTCTTGTCTCCTGGAATCTCCTCCATGCTCTCGTCTCCTGGAATCTCCTCCGTGCTCTCGTCTCCTGGAATCTCCTCCATGCTCTTGTCTCCTGGAATCTCCTCCATGCTCTTGTCTCCTGGAATCTCCTCCGCGCTCTCGTCTCCTGGAATCTCCCCCATGCTCTTGTCTCCTGGAATCTCCCCCATGCTCTCGTCTCCTGGAATCTCCTCCGTGCTCTCGTCTCCTGGAATCTCCTCCGTGCTCTTGTCTCCTGGAATCTCCCCCATGCTCTCGTCTCCTGGAATCTCCTCTGTGCTCTCGTCTCCTGGAATCTCCTCCGTGCTCTTGTCTCCTGGAATCTCCTCCATGCTCTTGTCTCCTGGAATCTCCTCCGTGCTCTCGTCTCCTGGAATCTCCTCCGTGCTCTTGTCTCCTGGAATCTCCTCCATGCTCTCGTCTCCTGGAATCTCCTCCGTGCTCTCGTCTCCTGGAATCTCCTCCATGCTCTTGTCTCCTGGAATCTCCTCCATGCTCTTGTCTCCTGGAATCTCCTCCGCGCTCTCGTCTCCTGGAATCTCCCCCATGCTCTTGTCTCCTGGAATCTCCCCCATGCTCTTGTCTCCTGGAATCTCCTCCATGCTCTTGTCTCCTGGAATCTCCTCCATGCTCTTGAGACTGTCCTGGGAGACACAGCAAACCTTCTGGCAATGGCAGGTATTGATGTGCCATCCTGGAGGAGTTGGACTGCCTGTGCAACCTCTGTAGGGTCCAGGTATGGCCTCATGCTACCAGTAGTGACACTGACCCGAGCCAAATGCAGAACCAGTGAAAAACAGTCAGTAAAACCATTCCTGTTTTGGGGGTCATCTCATTGTTGCCCATCTAGTGCTCCTGTTGTTCATTTCATGAACACCAAAGCAGCTGAAACTGATTACCACCCCCCTCTGCTACTTACCTGACCAGATCCATATCCCAGGAGTTCCTTGTGGAGGGGAAGTGTTGCGTTACAGGCAGTTATTTTTTGGGTTTAAGCACAAGGGCGGAAAAAAACACCCCCTGACCCGCCTTTGTGACCCCGGAAAATTCCTCCGCTGTCCCCCGATTTCACATTCCAAACATGCTCAGGGTCCTGTATATGTCCCATCCCCCTCCCCAATATCCTGCACCCCCTATTTTACTGCACTGGAGGAAGTGGGTCACATGACCCCAAACCCCGCGATAACAGATCTCTGAGAAATATCTCCTGGTATATGGAGGACGCCTCCTCCTCTGACACCCATAGACAGGTTCTCTTCACTCCACTCTTCTGCTGGGGGGGAAATAATATGATGACTACCGGCTGACTGACAGTGATCACCATCTCCTCCATTATTACCTCCGTCCATCCGGACCTCACCATCCATCCCCCAGTGTATGGGCTTCTCCAGATTGTTACCATCCCCCGAGATCCCCCTCCTCATTATTACATGGCGGCCATTTATGTCTCTTCTGTCTGTCACTGAGATCAGAGCCCCGCGCAGAATGGAGATCAAGAAGAGCTCCTCCACCCATGTCTGAATTCAAGGTGTGACCTTTCCTCTGCCTTCTCCTCTCTTCTTCCCTCTCCTTTCCTCTTCCCTCTCCTTTCCTCTTCCCTCTCCTCTCCTCTTCCCTCTCCTTTCCTCTTCCCTCTCCTTTCCTCTTTTCCTTCTCCTTTCCTCTTCCTTCTCCTCTCCTCTTCCCTCTCCTTTCCTCTCTTCCCTCTCCTCTCCTCTTCCCTTTCCTATCCTCTTCCCTCTCCTTTCCTCTTCCCTCTCCTTTCCTCTTCCCTTTCCTCTCCTCTTCCTTCTCCTCTCCTCTTCCCTCTCCTCTTCCCTCTCCTTTGCTCTTCCCTCTCCTCTCCTCTTCCCTCTCCTTTCCTCTTCCCTCTCCTTTCCTCTTCCCTCTCCTCTCCTCTTCCCTCTCCTTTCCTCTTCCCTCTCCTCTCCTCTTCCCTCTCCTTTCCTCTTCCCTCTCCTCTTCCTTCTCCTCTTCCCTCTCCTTTCCTCTCTTCCCTCTCCTCTCCTCTTCCCTTTCCTATCCTCTTCCCTCTCCTTTCCTCTTCCCTCTCCTTTCCTCTTCCCTTTCCTCTCCTCTCCTCTTCCCTCTCCTTTGCTCTTCCCTCTCCTCTTCCCTTTCCTCTCCTCTGCCTTCTCCTTTCCTCTTCCCTCTCCTTTCCTCTTCCCTTTCCTCTCCTCTTCCCTCTCCTCTTCCCTCTCCTTTGCTCTTCCCTCTCCTCTTCCCTTTCCTCTCCTCTGCCTTCTCCTTTCCTCTTCCCTCTCCTTTCCTCTTCCCTCTCCTCTTCTCTTCCCTTTCTTCTCTTCCCTTTCTTCTCCTCTTCCCTCTCCTCTCCTCTTCCATCTCCTCTCTTCTTTCCCCTCCTCTTTCCTTTTCTCCTTCCATCCTCTCCTCTTCCCTCTGTGTTTCTCCTCTTCTCTCCTCTTCCATCTCTCTTACTTTTCACTCTCTCTCTCCTCTGCCTCATCTCTCTTCTCCTCTCCTCTTCCCTTGTCGCTCCATTCCTCTCCTCTTCCCTCTCTCCTTTTCCATCCTCTCCTCCCCTCTTCCCTCTCCTCTCCTCCCCCTCCTTCTCCTCTTCCTTCTCTCCTCTTCTCTCCTTTCTTCTCCTATTCCCTCTCTTTCTCTCCTCCCCATCCCCCTCCCTCATTTTCCTTCTCTCTCCCTCCTCTTCCCCCTCTCTCTCCTATTCCCCCTCTCTCTTCTCTTCCTTCTCCTCTCCTTCCCCCACCCCCCCTTTCCTCTGGTCTCCTTTTTTCTTCCCCCCCCCCCCCGTCTCCTCTTCTCTTCCCTCTCCTCTCCCCCCCCCTTCCTCTCCCCCCTTCCTCTGGTCTCCTCTCCCCACTCTCTCTATCCTCCCTCCCTCTCCTCTCCCCCCTCCTCTCCCCCCCCTCCTCTGGTCTCCTCTCCTCCCCCCCCACCCACTCCTCTGGTCTCCTCTCCCCCCCCCCACTCCTCTGGTCTCCTCTCCTCTCCCCCCCACCCACTCCTCTGGTCTCCTCTCCCCCCCCCCCACCCACTCCTCTGGTCTCCTCTCCTCTCCCCCCCCCACCCACTCCTCTGATCTCCTCTCCTCCCCCCACCCACTCCTCTGGTCTCCTCTCCCCCCCCCCCCCACTCCTCTGGTCTCCTCTCCTCTCCCCCCCCCCCACTCCTCTGGTCTCCTCTCCTCTCCCCCCGCCCCCCACTCCTCTGGTCTCCTCTCCTCTTCCCTCTCCTCATGTTTCCTATACACAGTAGGGAAGATGGAGATTGATGACCTCACAGAAGAGAAGACAATCATGCAGCAGTGGGGGGATCTATGTCGGTGGGGGGATCTATATATCAGTGGGGGGATCTATGTCGATGGAGGGATCTATATGTCGGTGGGGGATCTATATATCGGTGGGGGATCTATATATCAGTAGGGGGATCTATATCAGTGGGGGATTTATGTCAGTGGGGGGATCTATATGTCAGTGGGGGGATCTATGTCGGTGGGGGGGATGTATGTCAGTGAAGGGATCTATGTCTGTGGGGGCATCTATAAATCTGTGGGGGATCTATGTCGGTGGGGGGATCTATGTCAGTGGGGGGATCTATGTCTGTGGGGGATCTATATGTCGGTGGAGGATCTATATGTCTGTGGGGGATCTATGTCAGTGGGGGGTTCTATATGTCTGTGGGGGATCTATGTCGTTGGGGGGATCTATGTCAGTGGGGGGATCTATATATCTGTGGGGGATCTATGTTGGTGGGGGGATCTATATGTCTGTGGGGGATCTATGTTGGTGGGGGGATCTATATGTCTGTAGGGGATCTATGTCAGTGGGGGGATCTATATGTCTGTGGGGGATCTATGTCGGTGGGGGGATCTATGTTAGTGGGGGGATCTATATGTCTGTGGGGGATCTATGTCGGTGGGGGGATCTATGTCAGTGGGGGGATCTATGTCAGTGGGGGGATCTATATGTCTGTGGGGGATCTATGTCGGTGGGGGGATCTATATGTCTGTGGGGGGATCTATATGTCGGTGGGGGGATCTATGTCGGTGGGGGATATATATGTATGTGAGGGATCTATGTCGGTTGGGGGATCTATATGTCTGTGGGATCTATATGTCTGTGGGGGATCAATGTCGGTGGGGGGATCTATGTCGGTGGGGGGATCTATATGTCTGTGGGGGATCTATGTCGGTGGGGGGATATATATATGTCTGTGGGGGATCTATGTCAGTGGGGGGATCTATGTCAGTGGGGGGATCTATATGTCGGTGGGGGATCTATATATCAGTGGGGGATTTATGTCGGTGGGGGGATCTATATGTCTGTGGGGGATCTATGTCGGTGGGGGGATCTATGTCGGTGGGGGGATATATATGTCTGTGGGGGATCTATGTCGGTGGGGGGATCTATGTCGGTGGGGGGATATATATATGTCTGTGGGGGATCTATATGTCGGTGGGGGGATCTATGTCGGTGGGGGGATATATATATGTCTGTGGGGGATCTATGTCGGTGGGGGGATTATATGTCTGTGGGGGATCTATGTCGGTGGGGGGATTATATGTCTGTGGGGGATCTATGTCGGTGGGGGGATTATATGTCTGTGGGGGATCTATATGTCAGTGGGGGGATCTATATGTCGGTGGGGGGATCTATGTCTGTGGGGGGATCTATATGTCAGTGGGGGGATCTATATGTCAGTGGGGGGATCTATATGTCGGTGGGGGGATTATATGTCTGTGGGGGATCTATGTCGGTGGGGGGATCTATGTCAGTGGGGGGATCTATATGTCTGTGGGGGATCTATGTCAGTGGGGGGATCTATGTCAGTGGGGGGATCTATATGTCGGTGGGGGATCTATATATCAGTGGGGGATCTATGTCGGTGGGGGGATCTATGTCGGTGGGGGGATATATATGTCGGTGGGGGGATTATATGTCTGTGGGGGATCTATGTCGGTGGGGGGATCTATGTCGGTGGGGGGATCTATGTCAGCGCTTACCTCAGAGCCTGAAATAGAAAGGAAAAATAAAATCACAGCGAGAAATAACGTGTTTCCCGATATAGAACGCCGTCATCCGCCGCCACAGCGAGATGGAAACACACGCCATCCGGATTAACCCCCTCCGCGCCCCCAGCGCACACTGTGCACCTGCTCTGAGGCGGCCTGCGGAGGGCCCGGCGATGAAACGGTGAGCGATCCGGATAAAAATAACATCAGAACAAAAACGTAATCAGAGGATGCGAGAGAGCGAGCGGCAGAACAACGCAGTCAGCGCTAATTATCGTCGCGGAGGCCGCCGCTCTGACGCAATGGCGTGTCATTCGGCTGGTGAAGAGACGTTGGCCGCAGATGGAGATTTCGGAGCCGAAGATTTTGGAAATACTTAAAACTTTGACAGTTTTTAAAGCAAAAACTGCAGCAATTGAAATTGGAGCGACTGTTGAACTATGGCGTTAATGGTGGCCCCTGGGGGCCACGCTGATATTCCGGAGACTGCCTGGGGTCTATATAGGACCCTTTCCTACCAATCGGCGTACGCGAATACGGCCCATTCACTCGATTGCTCACAGAACTCCATAGGGAGCCATTTGTTCCATCTCGGTAGTGCGCAAAGGCCGCGCCCGGCGACTAATCGCTAGTTTTGCACATTTTTGCATTTTTTGATAGGAATTACCCCGGATTCACACCCGTGCGTTTCCCGCCGCGCTTTGCAGAAACGCAGTACAGCCCATGTCACATGATTTCCTATGGGTCAGGTTCACATCTCAGCGTTTTCACCCGCTGCGATTTTTGGAAAAGGTCGGGGACTTCATTGAACGCAAAACATTGCGTTTTTGGTTCTATAAATTTCAAAAGGAACGCTGCAGAAAGGCATGTAGTGCGTTTTTGCTGCATTTTTGATGCGTTTTGTCTTTAAAATCTGCCTAGCAACAAGAAAAATAATGCATCAAAAACCTGGCAAAAATGCACAAAACTAGACTAAGTCGCCGGTCACACCACTGCCATTTAAAAATCGCACGATTTGTGTGCACTTGAAGTGCGATTTCTGAAGACTTTACGCCGACTTGTGAAGATTTTCAACGATTTCTTCCAATTTGCAGCGCGATTCTATGCATTCTGTTCTATGGAGGGGAAATTGCAACAAAACTGCAGAAAGAGTCACGCAAAAACGACTTTAGAGATCACGCCGAATCAAATCGCACGTGTTAAGACGCTGACATACATACCCCAATTGCGATTTGCATGCCCTGCGACTTGTAAATCGCATGCCAAGTCACACCCTATTGTCCGCAATGACAGCGGTCCTATCGGCGCGGTTCAGACTTGGTCGGAGCCGCGCCAATTTCTAAAGTATAACATGCGCTACTTTCGGTGCGATTTGCATAGATATCTGTGTCGGATGTCTTGCAAATCGCACCTGAAATCGGCGTGTCCCCCGACTTTGAAATTGTGCGACTTCCCTGTAAGTCGCACAATTTCAAAGTCGGGCTTGATGTCACCGGGGTGTCACATTCATTACATGCGCTTTCAATTCACAAATCGCACCGGTGCGACCGGACACTAAGGGCCGGTTCACAGTATAGAAAAGCAGTCCAGTTGCATTCTGGATGTTTTTGATGCATTTTTGGCACGTTCCGGTGCAATTTTGATGCATTTTTGATGCATTCTGGTTCATTTTTTCCTCTCTTTTTCTTCACTTTAAATAGGGACCTGTGCATTCAAGTTGTTTTTGGCGCATTCTTGTGCATTTTTGATGCGTTTTGATACGCTGTAAGTCACACGATTTCAAAGTCGGGCTTGATGTCACTGGGTGTCACATTCATTACATGCGATTTCAATTCACAAATCGCACCGGTGCGACCGGACACTAAGGGCCAGTTCACACTATGGAAACGCAGTCCAGTTGCATTCTGGATGTTTTTGATGCATTTTTGGCACGTTCCGGTGCGTTTTTGATGCATTCTGGTTCATTTTTTCCTCTCTTTTTCTTCACTTTAAATAGGGACCTGTGCGTTCAAGTTGTTTTTGGTGCATTCTTGTGCATTTTTGATGCGTTTTGATACGCTGTAAATCGCACGATTTCAAAGTCGGGCTCGATGGCACCGGGGTGTCACATTCATTACATGCGATTTCAATTCACGAATCGCACCAGTGCGACCGGACACTAAGGGCCGGTTCGCACTATAGAAACGCAGTCCAGTTGCATTCTGGATGTTTTTGACGCGTTTTTGGCACGTTCCGGTGCGTTTGTGATGCGTTTTTGATGCATTCCAGTGTGTTTTTGATGCATTCCGGCTCATCTTTTCCTCTCTTTTTCTTCAATTTAAATAGGGACATGTGCGTTCAAGTTGTTTTGGTGCGTTCAAGTCGTTTTTGGTGCGTTTTACCGCGTTCGAGTCCAGTTCCGTGCAGGAAAAATGCAGCCTGTTCTACTTATTTTCTGCAACCGGAACGCACTGGAACTGCAAGCGCTGATGTGAACGATGACACTGACACCCAGATCACCGACTTTCTGTGCGTTTTGAATGCAGAAAAATGCAACTGAAACGTATGGAGTGTGAACCGGCCCTCCACCCCCCCCCCCAAAAAAAAAATTGATATTTTTTGAAAGAAGAGCCCCCGGAGAATACAATGTTAAGTTGCATTTTTTATGTCGCACGATATTTGTTCGGCTATTTATCAAACACACATTTTCAGGGAAAAATACACAAAAATGAATTTCAGCGCAAACAATCACAAACTGCGTTTTTTGGTCAAATATAAAAGATTGAGTTGTGTGGAGGAAATCGATGCCACACGCGTCACGCCATAAAATCGTGCACGGCCGGGAAATCGCAACAACAAGAAAAAACTATGTTACCCCAAATTCTTTTCCAGGCTGTCATGTTAATGATGAATGATGGCCCTAGAATGGTCTGATAGCTCACATGCAGGCCCGGACTGGTCATAGGGCACACCTGGCATTTGCCCGATGTGCCCGGGGCCGCCAAACAAGAGGGCCTTTGGATGACCGGGTCACATAGCGAGAGGTAAGTAGACATGTGCGGTTCGTTCAGCTCCGAATCGCATTTCAGACTAATTTTTTTCGTTATTCGTATAACGAATTACAAAAATAACGAATTTGAACGAATCCGAAGTAATGAAACGAAATTCGATTTGAAAACAAAGTTAAAGCGGAGCTCCACCCAAAAGGGGAAGTTCTGCTTTAAGGACTGGTTCCCCTCCCCATTATTTCTCAAACTTTTTTTGAATTCAGTCAAAATCTCTTAGAATTTCGAACGACTTTTTGAATTCTGTTGAACCAATTTTGAATGAGAAACGACTTTTTGAATTTGGTCGAAATGTTTTGGGATTGAATTCGAATCCGGAGGGCCGAAACGAATTCCGGAAAAGGAATTGAACGAATTTACCGAATCCAGCTACCCGGAATTTGTTAGATTTCGAAACGAAACAAAATGAATTTTTTTGTTGTGCGCATGTCTAGAAGTAAGCGGTGTCTGCGGTCGGCGCGCGGATAACACTGACCGCGGTCACCTCCCACACCTGTGTCTCCTCTCCATCACCGACCGAGGATGACATCTTTGGGCGGGGCGGGGCGGGGCGGGAGACACAGGTGCCCAAAGATGTCATCCTCAGTCGGTGATGATAGAATAGAGAAGGAGGAGCATCATGTTGGCCATCTTACACCAGCACTCTGACAGCACTCATGACTGGGCGGGTTAACTGCGCGCTTTCCTCTTCACACATACAGAAGCCGCCACCCCGTGTTCTAATGGAGACATCGCATGCACCGTTCAGAGCGTCTGCTGCTGCACTGTCTGCATTACTCGCTGCCACGTCCAGACAGGAGTGTAACATCTCACACTGCAGTAGCTCTTCAGGCAAAGTGCTTTAAATTCAATTTAGAGCATTCTGGGATTCATTCTAATAAATTATAAATATTGTTTTCATGACTCATATGACCCATGTAGGGATGTTTGACCTGTTGGAGCCCCGCCCGCCTGTAGGATGGACCCATGTAGAGATGTTTGACCTGTTGGAGCCCCGCCCGCCTGTAGGATGGACCCACGTAGGGATGTTTGACCTGTTGGAGCCCCGCCTGCCCGTAGGATGGTCTCATGTAGGGATGTTTGACCTGTTGGAGCCCCGCCTGCCCGTAGGATGGTCTCATGTAGGGATGTTTGACCTGTTGGAGCCCCGCCCGCCTGTAGGATGGACCGATGTAGGGATGTTTGACCTGTTGGAGCCCCGCCCGCCTGTAGGATGGACCCACGTAGGGATGTTTGACCTGTTGGAGCCCCGCCTGCCCGTAGGATGGTCTCATGTAGGGATGTTTGACCTGTTGGAGCCCCGCCTGCCCGTAGGATGGTCTCATGTAGGGATGTTTGACCTGTTGGAGCCCCGCCCGCCTGTAGGATGGACCGATGTAGGGATGTTTGACCTGTTGGAGCCCCGCCCGCCTGTAGGATGGACCCACGTAGGGATGTTTGACCTGTTGGAGCCCCGCCCACCTGTAGGATGGTCTCATGTAGGGATGTTTGACCTGTTGGAGCCCCGCCTGCCCGTAGGATGGTCTCATGTAGGGATGTTTGACCTGTTGGAGCCCCGCCCGCCTGTAGGATGGACCCATGTAGAGATGTTTGACCTGTTGGAGCCCCGCCCGCCTGTAGGATGGACCCACGTAGGGATGTTTGACCTGTTGGAGCCCCGCCTGCCCGTAGGATGGTCTCATGTAGGGATGTTTGACCTGTTGGAGCCCCGCCCGCCTGTAGGATGGACCCATGTAGGGATGTTTGACCTGTTGGAGCCCCGCCCGCCTGTAGGATGGACTCACGTAGGGATGTTTGACCTGTTGGAGCCCCGCCCGCCTGTAGGATGGACCCACGTAGGGATGTTTGACCTGTTGGAGCCCCGCCTGCCCGTAGGATGGTCTCATGTAGGGATGTTTGACCTGTTGGAGCCCCGCCTGCCCGTAGGATGGTCTCATGTAGGGATGTTTGACCTGTTGGAGCCCCGCCCGCCTGTAGGATGGACCGATGTAGGGATGTTTGACCTGTTGGAGCCCCGCCCGCCTGTAGGATGGACTCACGTAGGGATGTTTGACCTGTTGGAGCCCCGCCCGCCTGTAGGATGGTCTCATGTAGGGATGTTTGACCTGTTGGAGCCCCGCCCACCTGTAGGATGGACCCATGTAGGGATGTTTGAATTGTTGGAGCCCGGCACGCCTGTAGGATGGACTCATGTAGGGATGTTTGACCTGTTGGAGCCCCGCCCACCTGTAGGATGGACCCATGTAGGGATGTTTGACCTGTTGGAGCCCCGCCCGCCTGTAGGATGGTCTCATGTAGGGATGTTTGACCTGTTGGAGCCCCGCCCGCCTGTAGGATGGACTCATGTAGGGATGTTTGACCTGTTGGAGCCCCGCCCGCCTGTAGGATGGTCTCATGTAGGGATGTTTGACCTGTTGGAGCCCCGCCCGCCTGTAGGATGGTCTCATGTAGGGATGTTTGACCTGTTGGAGCCCCGCCCGCCTGTAGGATGGACTCATGTAGGGATGTTTGACCTGTTGGAGCCCCGCCCGCCTGTAGGATGGACTCATGTAGGGATGTTTGACCTGTTGGAGCCCGGCCGGGCCCGGAGGAGTGACTTCTGCTGTGGAATGTAAAATCGTTTAGCAGGAATTCTAAAATATCTGTGACACCATGTGAGGGAGAGTTTGTTGTGAAATCATGTTCAGTGGAAATCATCGGGAAGGAGGACGATCGTCAGTCACTTCTGTCCAGCTGCAGGAGAACGAGGTCATTGGGGACATGGTCCTGGAAGGTCCTCTGGAGATGTCATCAAGGGGCTGAACCTCAGACTCACAAATGAGCCCACGAAGGTTGAGCAAAAAACGAAACACCAAGTGAAGAAAGGGAAACGCACAAAAAAAAAAAGGCCAACCAAAACCAGCCATTGAGTACTGGGTGAAGGCTCTCCCAAAGAGAGACCTCCAAGTCAGGAGAGGAACCCAATGGCCACGTATCCTCCCCCTGGACTTCATGGTGCTATACAATGGCTTGTGGCCTGGGAACAAAGATTGCCCCAGTCTCGGCCGAACCCCTAAGGTGTGGTGCAGATAAGATGAGTGGGCGGTGCCATGGCCTAGTGCTCATTCTCACAGTGGGGTCCCAAGCCCATAGTGTACTAAGAGCCAACCCTAGGTCGCAACTCCCAGGGGCCACCTTCCCAACTCTCTATACATGTTCCATTCGTTTTGTTCCTAATTGAAATTCAGAAAAAAAATGTAATTATTTGGATTTTGGGTTGTCCCCAGAAAAGTAATAGAGAGGAAATCTTCCAATGGGGACACTAGTTCTGGCGACCTGGGGAGCCCTTAAGGACTCTCTTAGTTTGCAGGCATTTCCTCTCACGTTCTGTTTTGGCCATTGGACAGTAAGTGAAGGTAAATCTCGTCAATGGGACACAGATGGCAAAAAATAAACTGCCCGGGGTCATAACCCCCCCCTTACCCTATCCAAATTTTGCCTAGAGTTCTACTTTAATTTCTTCTACAAATGTAAAGCGTTCTCTATCAGGGGCCCCCTGGTCCTGGAGGACTCAGGAAGATTGAAAAAAAATATATATATCAGGGCACTCTTTGATTAGAAGTAAAGATGAAAAAATGTTACTTCAAAATTTTGGTAAAATTTTATAAACCGGTCCCCAAGCGTAGGACTTGGCCACGGTCCCCTGAGGGTAACCAATTGAGGGCGTTGCGTAGCGAGGGAGAGGTACATATATCTTCTTTGTTTGTACAGCAACGTGAGTGGCCCTCGTGTGCCGATTGATTGCGAGGTGATGCGTAGGGGAACACCTGCCTCCTCTCCTATCTCAGATTCATGAATGGGAAGAGGCTATTCTTAGCTGCGATGATGAAGTCACGGAAACACAGGAGGAGGGAGGAAGGAGGCGATCGGCATTCACCTGGTGCCCACACACTCTACAGATCCCATCTCCGGTTACAGAGAATACACCTGATGACCCAATGGCCTTCTTCTCTGAGCTGCCATGGCCAACCGCCCGTCCTACTGCCCGTCCTACCACCCATCCTACCGCCCGTCCTACCGCCCATCTTACCGCCCATCCTACCGCCCGTCCTACCGCCCATCCTACTGCCCATCCTACCGCCCGTCCTGCTGCCCGTCCTACCGCCCATCCTACCGCCCGTCTTCCACCCATCCTACCGCCCATCCTACCACCCGTCCTACCACCCATCCTACCACCCGTCCTACCACCCATCCTACCGCCCGTCCTACCGCCCGTCCTACCACCCATCCTACCGCCCGTCCTACCGCCCATCCTACCACCCATCCTACCGCCCGTCCTACCGCTATACGCTGTGCGAGGGTCCAAGAACTCAAGCCAACCACAACTGGGTGTTCTTAAAGGAGAAATCCAGGTCTAGATATGTATACATAGAGGCATGGTTCCAGCTTGGATCAATGTAACATTGTACACAGGGGCGGACTGACAACTCATGGGGCTCCTGGGCAATAGGGGATCATGGGGCCCCTGTGTCCTCACCCACACTCAAACCACACCTAAAAAAGCCAATGAAAAAGCCTATGAAAGGTACCAGGGGCATCTTATGGGGCCCCCTACTGACCCCGGGCCCTTGGGCAGTGCCCGAATGGTCAGCCGCCCCTGATTGTACACTATATTGCCAAAGTCTTGGTCGGCCGGCCTTTCCACACACATAGACTTTAATAGCCCCCAGTCTTAGTCCGTAGGGTTCAATATTGAGTTGGCCCTCCAGCTGTTGAAGTAATACAAGTCCCATCATGCCTCTGCCTCATGGAGTCTTGCCTGTGGCTGTCAGAGTCTTGCAAGGCCTCATGGGACTTGCAGTTCCTCAATGCCTGGAGGGCCAAAGTTTGGAGACCCCCTTACCCAAGTATTGGTTATCCTGCCTTCCCACGCACATGATCTTTAATGGCCCCTCCCAGTCTTAGTCCGCAGGGTTCAATATTGAGTTGGCCCCGCCCTTTGCAGCTATAACAGCTTCAACTCTTCTGGGAAGGCCGTCCACAAGGTTTAGGAGGGTGTCTATGGGAAGGTTGGACCATTCTTCCAGAAGCACATTTGTCAGGTCAGGCACTGATGTCGGGGGAGGAGGCCTGGCTCGCAGTCTCCGCCCTAATTCATCCCAAAGGTGTTCTATGGGGTTGAGGTCAGGACTCTGTGCAGGACAGTCAAGTTCCTCCACCCCAAACTGGCTCCTCCATGTCTTTATGGACCTTGCTTTGTGCACTGGTGGGCAGTCATGTTGGAACAGGAAGGGGCCATCCCCAAACTCCTCCCACAAAGTTGTCCAAAATGTCACCTTAAGAGTTCCCTTCAATGGAACTAGGGGGCCAAGTCAAACCCCTGAAACACAACCCCACACCATAATTCCCCCTCCACCAAATTCTACACTTGGCACAATGCAGTCAGGCAAGTACCATTCTCCTGGCCAAACCCAGACATGTCCATCGGATTGCCAGACAGAGAAGTGTGATTGGTCACTCCAGAGAACACGTCTCCTCTGCTCTAGAGTCCAGTGGCGGCGTGCTTTACACCACGGCATCCGAAGCTTTGCATTGCACTTGGTGATGGAAGGCTTGGATGCAGCTGCTCGGCCATGGAAACCCATTCCATGAAGCTCTCTACGCACTGTTGTTGGGCTCATCTGAAGGCCACACCAAGTTTGGAGGTCTTTAGCTATTGACTCTGCAGACAGTTGGTGACTTCTGCGCACTGTGCGCTTCAGCATGCGCTGACCCCGCCCTGTCATGTGACGTGGCCTACCACTTGGTGGCTGAGTGGCTGTTGTTCCCAGTGGCTTCCACTTTGTTATAATCCCACTAACAGTTGAGCGTGGAATATTTAGTAGCCAGTAGATCATTGGGGGAGGGGAGATGGAGGAAATGCCTCCTCCTTCTACAAAGTCACAATGTACAGTCTGATCAATGGGGGAGGGGAGACTCAGGAAATGCCTCCTCCTCCTTCTACAGAGTTACAATGTACAGTTTGATCACTGGGGGAGGGGAGACTGAGGAAATGCCTCCCCCTCCTTCTACAGAGTTACAATGTACAGTCTGATCCCTGGGGGAGGGGAGACTGAGGAAATGCCTCCTCCTCCTTCTACAGCGTTACAATGTACAGTCTGATCACTGGGGGAGGGGAGACTGAGGAAATGCCTGCTTGTAACTGAGAGGGTTAAGATTCCATTCTGCCCCTTTTTTGCATTTTTTATGTGTTGTAGTTGTAGTTTGCTGACATCTAGTGGCTGTTTTGGGTTACTGCAGCTTGTTTGCCATGTGCTTTTGGTATCTTCCTCTGTCCCCTCCTCCTGTTTAGTGTCAGTTAGTTCAATCCCAGCTAGACCCCTCCCCCCCATTTCTTCCATGTTCCCTCAGTCAATGCAAGTATTTGCTGGAATAGGGCTTTGGAAAGTCGTTGTCTTCTTAAGCTGGCCATAGGCGGATCGAATTTCAGCCATTCCCTGCTGAACCAGCTGAAGTTCGATGAATCTACGGGCAGGCTGGTTGCACTGAATTTGATCTTTTGACGTTTTTTTTTTTTTCGTACAATCAGTGCTGTTGGCTGTAGCGGCCAGTAGCGATCATTGTATTCTGATTGCACCTCCCCTTGTCAGAATACAATAACGCAGCGGGAGGAGTTCAGTCGATGAGGGAATTTAGCAATTTTATTTCCTTCAAACTGTGGTCAGAGGAAAAACAAAAATTGCATAGTCTATGGCCAGCCTTACCCTTCAAACGACTTCAAAACCGCCCTCTGTGCTGCAATTACCAGAACTAAAGTTGCATTGGATTACTGAAGAGTAAAGCTGCCTGTGGACGGTGACAAGTCAGCAGGCGACCATATTGTCTGGACAGACAGGTTCTAAGGAGACATCTCGATGCATGAAGCAGCATTTGCATCAGAACGGAATATTTGGTGCTGCTGAAGTCACGGGAAGTGATGCCAGGGTGTGTGCAGATGGGAAAAACAGCGACGTGGGTGAAAAAAACTGCACACAGGTGGGTGGAGCAGGGGCGGACTGAGAACTCATGGGGCCCCCGGGCAATAGGGGATCATGGGTCCCCTGTGTCCTCGCCCACATTCAAGCCAAACTCAAAAAAGCTTATGAAAGGTACCAGGGGCATCTCATGGGGCCCCCTACTGACCCCGGGCCCTCGGACAGTGCCCCAGTTCCCAAATGGGGTGGAGGTACCAAAGATTTCTGGTCAGCAGTGGGCACCATGATGAATAGGATGCCTCAGGCATGACTGGCAAAACCATTGGTCCTCCACAGCCTGCGCCCCCTGCTGTCTGTAATACATAATGACAATTCATTTGTACCCTGAACATCCGCCAATGCCAGTTCTAGGTGGACTGCTCCTTTAAATTCCCTTCCCCCAGCCTGGGTGTCCTTACAGCACACAGAAGTCGCAGAGGAGGAGGGAGCGGTGGCAGGACGCTCACTGACGAGGAGAGGTCAGGTCCCAGCGCGTCACACAGGATGGGGTCCCCGCGTTGCGCGTCGCATCACCCAGCCGGGCATCTCTTTAGGGAACTGAAATGTTCTTACGAAACCCCCTCACTCTCTCTTTTTTTTTCCTCTTTTGCTATTTCATCACCAATGACGCTGGCGTGCCGCTCGCCTCATGCTGTAGGTGACATCGAACGCTGAAAATGTCGAGGAAGGGGTGACTCAGCATGCGCACGGCTGCCGCGGTTTTCTGGTGAAGGGATGGAGTGAGAGCGCTTCTCTGGAAGTGACCACAATGAAAAACGTTGTCTGCACAACTGCCATTGATGAACCATGGAAAATGACAGTTGTCTGGCGGATAAAGGCCTCATTTATATCTGTGTTGCATTCTGAAGAGCGATCCACGTTCAAATCGCTTTTCAGATAACATTTGACAGGCAGAGAGGAGACGTGGCATCACCTCTTCATGCGCATTGTACGCGGTTGCAGCGTGGCTACATTTACTGACATGGGTCGTGTCTGGCGGGAGGGAGCAAACAGAGAGCAAAGCATACCAAACCGTACTCTCCGCTCCTCCCACGACCTCCTCCTCTCTAGCTCCCTTGTCTCCTCCTCCCATGCTCGTCTCCAGGACTTCTCCAGAGCCTCCCCCATCCTCTGGAACTCTCTACCCCAATTTATCAGACTATCGCCTACTCTGCTCACTTTTAGGCGATCTCTGAAAACCAATCTCTTCAGGAAAGCCTATCCTGCCTTCAGCTAATAATGGAATCTTCTATTCCTCCTACCAGTCCATCCCCCGCAGTTACTACCTTTTGTACCACTAGCCCCTCCCTCCTAGATTGTAAGCTCCCAGGATCAGGCCCTCCTATCCCTCTTGTATTGAACTGTATTGTTGCTGTATTGTCTCCCTGTATATTGTAAAGTGCTGAGCAAACTGTTGGCGCCATAAATCCTGTATAATAATAATAAAAAAGCATGGCGGCCATGGCTGGCATACATCTCCGATCCCTGCTTTTCCAGCTAAGGGAGTGGTTGAGGGGCGATAAAACTCTGTGGGTAAGCTGTACACACACTGCTCAAAAAAATGAAAGGAACACTTTGTAATCCAAGTCTATCATGAAGTCAGTGACACTCCTGGGATATGGATCTGGTCAGGTAAGTGAAAGGAATGATTTTCTTTTCCCCTCAGAGACCCCCGGTCTGTGGAGAGATTCCTGGTTTATCAGCAGAATTCTGGGAACACCCCTTGAACACGGAAATAACGGCAGCTTATGTTCAGAGATGTTCAATGTTTATTAGACATTAATAAGATTATATAGACTACAGATAATAATAAGGGAGGGGGGAGGGGGGAGCGAGTTTCAAAACTGTAACTTGTAAATTTCCATCATGAGCTGACTACATGAAACATGACATATACATTTCTTGGTACAAATTGTTTTGGCTAACTTTCTGGGAAAACAGCCAGACAAAGACATTGTCAGGGTCATGTTAGCTTCTGTTGATACATCCTTGAACAACCAAAAACAGTTTCATTAAACTTTTAATATTTCTGCAAAAAGCTAACTTAATACTTAAAATGGCGAACATAATACAAAATGGAAGTTATCTAGATCCTTTCAGTAAGTAGCAGAGGATCTGGTCAGGTAAGTCGCAGAGGGGGTTGTTCATAAGTTTCAGCTGCTTTGGTGCTAATGAAATGAACAATAGGTGCGCAAGATGGGCAACAATGAGACCACTCCCAAAACAGGAATGGTTTTACAGGTGACATTTTTTCCCTACTCATCTTTTCTGACTGTTTTTCACTCGTTCTGCATTTGGCTCGGGTCAGTGTCACTACTGGTAGCATGAGGCCATACCTGGACCCTACAGAGGTTGCACAGGCAGTCCAACTCCTCCAGGATGGCACATCAATACCTGCCATTGCCAGAAGGTTTGCTGTGTCTCCTAGCACAGTCTCAAGAGCATGGAGGAGATTCCAGGAGACGAGAGCACGGAGGAGATTCCAGGAGACAAGAGCACGGAGGAGATTCCAGGAGACAAGAGCATGGAGGAGGTTCCAGGAGACGAGAGCACGGAGGAGGTTCCAGGAGACGAGAGCACGGAGGAGATTCCAGGAGACGAGAGCATGGAGGAGATTCCAGGAGACGAGAGCACGGAGGAGATTCCAGGAGACGAGAGCATGGAGGAGATTCCAGGAGACGAGAGCATGGAGGAGATTCCAGGAGACAAGAGCATGGAGGAGATTCCAGGAGACAAGAGCATGGAGGAGATTCCAGGAGACGAGAGCATGGAGGAGATTCCTGGAGACGAGAGCACGGAGGAGATTCCAGGAGACGAGAGCACGGAGGAGATTCCAGGAGAAGAGAGCACAGAAGAGATTCCAGGAGACGAGAGCATGGAGGAGATTCCAGGAGACAAGAGCATGGAGGAGATTCCAGGAGACAAGAGCCGGCCATGCAGTGTGCCTTTCAGTGCGCCTGCCCTGGCTGGACAACATGGCGGATGACAAGTAAGGAGAGAGTGTAGCTGTTGTTACCCAGGAGCCATCCAGGGAGGAATCCATATCAGATGGCAGAGGCCCGGTTAAGACACCCCAGCTTATCTTCTGAGAAATTATCTTCTCAAAATGCGCTTTAACTTTGCGCGTCTGGTGAGTGCGCAATTTATTATTTACTATCACCAGAAGATTTGGGAAATATATCACCCTTGCATTAGATACCTCATCACCAGACTTCACGTCTGACTGTTTTTTTGGACTTTTATTGTTACAATGGCACACTGACTACCATTGGGTATCGGGATGAAATCCTTGGACCCATTGTCAGACCCTACGCTGGTGCAGTGTGTCCTGGGTTCCTCCTGGTGCCGTGGGTCCTGGGTTCCTCCTGGTGTGGTGGGTCCTGGGTTCCTCCTGGTGCAGTGGGTCCTGGGTTCCTCCTGGTGCAGTGGGTCTATGGTTCCTCCTGGTGCGGTGGGTCCTGGGTTCCTCCTGGTGCGGTGGGTCCTGGGTTCCTCCTGGTGCGGTGGGTCCTGGGTTCCTCCTGGTGCGGTGGGTCCTGGGTTCCTCCTGGTGCAGTGGGTCTTTGGTTCCTCCTGGTGCGGTGGGTCCTGGGTTCCTCCTGGTGCGGTGGGTCCTGGGTTCCTCCTGGTGCGGTGGGTCCTGGGTTCCTCCTGGTGCAGTGGGTCCTGGGTTCCTCCTGGTACATGACAATGCCCAGCCTCATGTGGGGGAAGTACGCAGGCAGTTCCTGGAGGATGAAGAAATTGATCCCATTGAATGGCCCCCACGCTCACCTGACCTAAATCTAATAGAACCCCTCTGGGATGTCATGTTTCGGTCCATCCGACGCCGCCAGGTTGCACCTCAGACTGTCCAGGAGCTCAGTGATGTCCTGGTCCACATCTGGGAGGAAATCCCCCAGGACACCACCCATGGTCTCATTAGGACCCTCCCCCGACGTTGTCAGGCATACATACAAGCACGTGGGGGCCACACACACTACTGAGGACCATTCTGAGTTGCTGCAATGACATTTCACCAACATGGACTCGCCTGATGCATCATTTCTTCACTTTGATTTTCGGGGTGTCTGTGAATTCAGTCCTCTGTAGGTCCATCATTTCCATCAAACGATGGGGCGTCCTTACATTCCTCACCCATCCCCCGTCCATGTCAGTATAGAGATCCAGCAGGAGATTCCTCCCCATTGGGATCTGATGGGTTTTCAGAGTCTTCCTTTCATTTTTTTGAGCCGTGTATATATATATACAGTGGGGATCGAAAGTTTGGGCACCCCAGGTAAAAATTTGTATTAATGTGCATAAAGAAGCCAAGGAAAGATGGAAAAATCTCCAAAAGGCATCAAATTACAGATTAGACATTCTTATAATATGTCAACAAAAGTTAGATTTTATTTCCATCATTTACACTTTCAAAATAACAGAAAACAAAAAAATAGCATCTGCAAAAGTTTGGGCCCCCTGCAGAATTTATAGCATGCGCTGCCCCCTTTGCCAAGCTGAGACCTGCCAGTGTCATGGATTGTTCTCAATCATCGTCTGGGAAGACCAGGTGATGTCAATCTCAAAGGTTTTAAATGCCCAGACTCATCTGACCTTGCCCCAACAATCAGCACCATGGGTTCTTCTAAGCAGTTGTCTAGAAAACTGAAACTGAAAATAGTTGACGCTCACAAAGATGGAGAAGGCTATAAGAAGATAGCAAAGCATTTTCAGATGTCAATATCCTCTGTTCGGAATGTAATTAAGAAATGGCAGTCATCAGGAACAGTGGAAGTTAAAGCAAGATCTGGAAGACCAAGAAAAATATCAGACAGAACAGCTCGCAGGATTGTGAGAAAAACAATTCAAAACCCACGTTTGACTGCGTGATCCCTCCAGAAAGATCTGGCAGACACTGGAGTTGTGGTACACTATTCCACTATAAAGAGATACTTGTACAAATATGGTCTTCATGGAAGAGTCATCAGAAGAAAACCTCTTCTACATCCTCACCCCAAAAATCATCGTTTGAACTTTGCAAATGAACATATAGACAAGCCTGATGCATTTTGGAAACAAGTTCTGTGGACCGATGAGGTTAAAATTGAACTTTTTGGCCGGAATGAGCAAATGTACGTTTGGAGAAGAAGGGGCACAGAATTGAATGAAAAGAACCTCTGTCCAACTGTGAAGCATGGGGTTGGATCAATCATGCTTTGGGGTTGTGTTGCAGCCAGTGGCACAGGGAACATCTCACGAGTAGAAGGAAAAATGGATTCAATAAAATTTCAGCAAATTTTGGATGGTAACTTGATGCCACCTGTGAAAAAGCTGAAGTTAAAGAGAGGATGGCTTCTACAAATGGATAATGATCCTAAACACACCTGGAAATCCACGGGGGATTACATCAAGAGGCGTAAACTGAAGGTTTTGCCATGGCCTTCACAATCTCCTGACCTCAACATCATTGAAAATCTATGGATAGACCTTAGAAGAGCCGTGCGTGACAGACAGCCCAGAAATCTCAAAGAACTGGAAGACTTTTGTAAGGAAGAATGGGCAAAGATACCTCAAAGAAGAATTGAAAGACTCTTGGCTGGCTACAAAAAGTGTTTACAAGCCGTGATACTTGCCAAAGGGGGCAGTACAAGATATTAACTCTGCAGGGGGCCCAAACTTTTGCAGACGCCATTTTTTTGTTTTCTGTTATTTTGAAAGTGTAAATGATGGAAATAAAATCTAACTTTTGTTGACATATTATAAGAATGTCTAATCTGTAATTTGATGCCTTTTGGAGATTTTTCCATCTTTCCTTGGCTTCTTTATGCACATTAATACACATTTTTAGCTGGGGTGCCCAAACTTTCGATCCCCACTGTATATATATATATATATATATATATATATATATATATATATATATATATATATATACACACGCACACACACTGTGTTACCAAAGGTATTGGACGCCCACCAAATCATGTGATTCAGGTGTTCCAATCCCCTCCCAATCATGTGATTCAGGTGTTCCAATCCCCTCCCAATCATGTGATTCAGGTGTTCCAATCCCCTCCATGGACACAGGTGTATACAATCAAGCCCCTAGGCATGCAGACGGCTTCTACAAACATTGGTGAAAGAATGGGTCGCTCTCAGGAGCTCAGTGACTCCAAGCGTGGCCCCGTGATAGGTGGCCACCTGTGCAATAAGTCCATCCGTGACATTTCCTGGCTACTAAATATTCCACGCTCAACTGTTAGTGGGATTATAACAAAGTGGAAGCCACTGGGAACAACAGCCACTCAGCCACCAAGTGGTAGGCCACGTCACATGACAGGGCGGGGTCAGCGCATGCTGAAGCGCACAGTGCGCAGAAGTCGCCAACTGTCTGCAGAGTCAATAGCTAAAGACCTCCAAACTTGGTGTGGCCTTCAGATGAGCCCAACAACAGTGCGTAGAGAGCTTCATGGAATGGGTTTCCATGGCTGAGTAGCTGCATCCAAGCCGTCCATCACCAAGTGCAATGCAAAGCGTCGGATGCCGTGGTGTAAAGCACGCCGCCACTGGACTCTAGAGCAGAGGAGACGTGTTCTCTGTAGTGACCAATCACGCTTCTCTGTCTGGCAATCCGATGGATGTGTCTGGGTTTGGCGGTGGCCAAGAGAACGGTACTTGCCTGACTACATTGTGCCAAGTGTAAAGTTTGGTGGAGGGGGATTTTGGTGTGGGGTGTTTTTCTGGGGTTGGGCTTGGCCCCCTAGTTCCAGTGAAGGGAACTCTTATGGCGACATTTTGGGCAATTTCATGTTCCCAACTTTGTGGGAAGAGTTTGGGGATGGCCGCTTCCTGTTCCAACATGACTGCCCACCAGTGTACAAAGCAAGGTCCATAAAGACATGGAGGAGCCAGTTTGGGGTGGAGGAACTTGACTGTCCTGCACAGAGTCCTGACCTCAACCCCATAGAACACCTTTGGGATGAATTAGAGCGGAGACTGCGAGCCAGGCCCCCTCCCCCGACATCAGTGCCTGACCTGACAAATGTGCTTCTGGAAGAATGGTCCAACCTTCCCATAGACACCCTCCTAAACCTTGTGGATGGCCTTCCCAGAAGAGTTGAAGCTGTTATAGCTGCAAAGGGCGGGGCCAACTCAATATTGAACCCTACGGACTAAGACTGGGGGGCCATTAAAGGTCATGTGTGTGGAAAGGGCGGGGCCAACTCAATATTGAACCCTATGGACTAAGACTGGGGGGGCCATTAAAGGTCATGTGCGTGGAAAGGCCAGCGGCCCAATACTTGGGGCAACATAGTGTATATATACTGTGTGTGTGTGTGTGTATATATATATATATATATATACACACACATACAGTTGCAAGAAGAAGTATGTGAACCCCTTGGGATTACGTGGAGTTTTGCATGAATTGGGCATAAAATGTGCTCTGAACGTCATCTAAGTCACAACAATAGAAGAACACAGTCTGCTGAACATAATACTACACAAACATTAGATGTTGCCATGGTTTAATTGCACATAACATGTAAACATTCACAGTGCAGGGAGGAAAAAGTATGTGAACCTTTGGACTTAATAACTGGTTGACCCTCCTTTGGCAGCAATAACCTCAACCAAACGTTTCCTGTAGTTGCAGATCAGACCTGCACAACGATCTGGAGTCATTTTGGACCACTCCTCTTCACAAAACTGTTTCAGTGTAGCAATATTCTTGGGATGTCTGGTGTGAATCGCTCTCTTAAGGTCATGCCACATCATTTCAATGGGGTTGAGGTCAGGACTCTGACTGGGCCACTCCAGAACGCGTATTCTGTGCTGTTGCAGCCATTGTTTTGTTGAATTACTTGTATGCTTTGGGTCATTGTCCTGTTGCATCACCCATCCTCTGCGGAGCTTCAGTTGGCGGACAGATGGTCGTACGTTTTCCTGCAAAATGTCTTGATAAACTCTGGAATTCATTTTCCCATCAATGACAACAATCCGTCCAGCCCTGAGGCAGCAAAGCAGCCCCAAACCATGATGCTCCCTCCGCCATGTTTCACAGTGGGGATGAGGTGTTGATGTTGGTGTGCTGGGCCTTTTTTCTCCACACATAGTGTTGTGTGTTCTTCCCAAACAACTCAATCTTGGTTTCATCTGTCCTCAGTATATTTTGCCAGTAGTGCTGTGGAACATCCAGGTGCTCTTTTGCAAACGTCAAACGTGCTGCAATATTCTTTTTGGACAGCAATGGCTTCCTCCGTGGTGTCCTCCCATGTACTCCATTCTTGTTTCATGTTTTCCTTATTGTAGATGTGTCAACAAAAATGTTAGCATGTGCCAGAGATTTCTGTAGGTCTTTAGCTGACACTCTGGGATTCTTCTTTACCTCATGCAGCATTCTGCGCTGTGCTCTTGCAGTCATTTTTACAGGACGACCACGCCTAGGGAGAGTAGCAACAGTGCTAAACTTTCTCCATTTGTAGACAGTCTGTCTTACCGTGGACACATGAACATCAAGGCTCAAGGAGATACTTTTGTAACCCTTTCCAGCTTCATGCAAGTCAACAATTCTTGATCGTAGGTCTTCTGAGAGCTCTTTTCTGCGAGGCATGGTTCACATCAGACAGTGCTTCTTGAAACCAGTAAACCCAAAACAGGTGTCAGCAACACATCCAATATCATCACACTGATTGGAGTCAAGGTTGGCTCACTCCTGGCTCCAATTAGCTCTGGGAGAAGTCATTAAGCTAGGGCCTCACATACTTTTTCCTCCCTGCACTGTGAATGTTTACATGTTATGTGCAATTAAACCATGGCAACATCTAATGTTTGTGTAGTATTATGTTCAGCAGACTGTGTTCTTCTATTGTTGTGGCTTAGATGATGTTCAGAGCACATTTTATGCCCAATTCATGCAAAACTCCACGTAATCCCAAGGGGTTCACATACTTTTTCTCGCAATTGTATATATATAGAATATATATAGAATGAAAATAAAAATATTTAAACATGTTTAATAGTAATAATTTAGATATAAGTATTTGTATTAAAAATAAAAAATATACTTGTAATAAAAACAATATAAATATCTGTATATATTACTACATATTATTAGAGTAACACTACAATATTTATCTGTAGAAATGTATTTTCCCCGCCTGTCATTCTCCTGTCTCCAATATATATAATAAAAATAAAAAGTATTTAAACATTTAATAAAAATAATTTAGATATATAAATGTAAATATCTGTAATAAGCAGTTAAATATATAAATATCTGTAACAATAAAAGCTGTAAGTAAATGGTTTCATATGATTTTTCTGCATGGCCCTGAGTCACGTGATGAATGTATTTATTTGATGTTTTTAGAAATGTATCATTTAGTCTATTTTCAATATTAGAAGTTGAACATTACAAGATGTATCTGTAGAAATGTATTTCCCTGGATTGTCTTTCTCCTGCCTCTAGAGGACGATGTCTCCCACTCAAATTTTGCACTAGAGAGCTGACCGCGGCGGCCATGTTTCTGGAGACCGCTTTGGGTTATCGGAGGCCGCCAGGCCACAGAAACATGGCTCCTGCGTGAAGGACACATTTTGCACAATCTTTACTGAGGCGTGACAGAACCCGGAAAAAAACACGTGGGACACCCGGAAGTGAAGGTCCATTCATGTCTGCTGCCCTTGGGTTGCAGAAGAGGCTGAGAAGATGTTCCTGACCTCTGTGAGCTGTGAGTGTGACCCCCCCCTCCATCATACCCCATCCTGTCTCCTGTCCTTATATACCCGATCTTCCTCTATTGTGTGTATATATATATATAGTATCTCCTCTCCTAGCAGGGGTCACCATGGTAACATAATGTTCTCTCTTCTCCCCCCCATCAGATGCGAAGAGTAAAGCCAAGTAAGTGGAATGGTGGGAGTCGTGTCTGCGGAAGGTTCCGGATTGTGAGGTCCCCATACACGTGGAGATCAGGCGCCAACTATAGAGGGAAATAGGGGAGTGGTTTATTATAAGTGGGTGTGGCTAATTGGAATTGAGTGTAGATCAATATGTGTGATTACAGGAACGGGGCGCTGTGAGCTTTTATGTTTCCACAAATATTCCCCGGGTGTCTCTACTTTATTTACACCTGGGTGACAACAATGGAGGAAGAGGGGGAAGGTGACAACCTGGGGAAAGAGGGGGGAGGGGAGGTGACAACCTGGGGAAAGAGGGGGGAAGGGAGGTGACAACCTGGGGAAAGTGGGGGGAAGGGAGGTGACAACCTGGGGGAAGGGAGGTGACAACCTGGGGAAAGAGGGGGGAAGGGAGGTGACAACCTGGGGAAAGAGGGGGGAGGGGAGGTGACAACCTGGGGAAGAGAAGGAGAGGGAGGTGACAACCTGGGGAAGGGGAGGTGACAACCTGGAAAAGAGGGGGAAGGTGACAACCTGGGGAAAGAGGGGGGAGGGGAGGTGACAACCTGGGGAAAGAGGGGGGAAGGGAGGTGACAACCTGGGGAAAGAGGGGGGAAGGGAGGTGACAACCTGGGGGAAGGGAGGTGACAACCTGGGGAAAGAGGGGGGAGGGGAGGTGACAACCTGGGGAAAGAGGGGGGAAGGGAGGTGACAACCTGGGGAAAGAGGGGGGAAGGGAGGTGACAACCTGGGGGAAGGGAGGTGACAACCTGGGGAAAGAGGGGGGAGGGGAGGTGACAACCTGGGGAAAGAGGGGGGAAGGGAGGTGACAACCTGGGGAAAGTGGGGGGAAGGGAGGTGACAACCTGGGGGAAGGGAGGTGACAACCTGGGGAAAGAGGGGGGAAGGGAGGTGACAACCTGGGGAAAGAGGGGGGAGGGGAGGTGACAACCTGGGGAAGAGAAGGAGAGGGAGGTGACAACCTGGGGAAGGAGAGGGGGAAGGGGAGGTGACAATCTGGGGAAGGAGAGGGGGAAGGGAAGGTGACAGCCTGGAAAAGAGGGGGAAGGTGAGAACCTAGGGAAGAAGTGGGGAGTGAAGGTGGCAATCTGGGAAAGAGAGGGAGGGGGGTGAGGGAAGGTGGCAACCTGGAGAAGGGGGAAGGAAGGTGACAACCTGGGAAAAGAGAGGGGGAATGGGAGGTGACAACCTGGAAAAGAGGGGGAAGGTGAGAACCTAGGGAAGAGAGGGAGAAGGGAAGGTGACAGCCTGGGGAAGAGAGGGAGAAGGGAAGGTGACAGCCTGGGGAAGAGAGGGAGAAGGGAAGGTGACAGCCTGGGGAAGGAGAGGGGGGAGGGAAGGTGACAGCCTGGGGAAGGAGAGGGGGAAGGGAAGGTGACAGCTTGGGGAAGAGAGGGGGAAGGGAAGGTGACAGCCTGGGGAAGGAGAGGGGGAAGGGAAGGTGACAGCTTGGGGAAGAGAGGGGGAAGGGAAGGTGACAGCCTGGGGAAGGAGAGGGGGAAGGGAAGGTGACAGCTTGGGGAAGAGAGGGGGAAGGGAAGGTGACAGCCTGGGGAAGGAGAGGGGGAAGGGAAGGTGACAGCTTGGGGAAGAGAGGGGGAAGGGAAGGTGACAGCCTGGGGAAGGAGAGGGGGAAGGGAAGGTGACAGCCTGGGGAAGGAGAGGGGGAAGGGAAGGTGACATCCTGAGGAAGGAGAGGGGGAAGGGAAGGTGACAGCCTGGGGAAGGAGAGGGGGAAGGGAAGGTGCAACCTAGGGAAGGAGTGGGGAGGGAAGGTGACAACCTGGGGAAGGGAAGGTGACAACCTGGGGAAGAGAGGGGGAAGGTGACAACCTGGGGAAGAGAGGGGGAAGGGAAGGTGACAACCTGAGGAAGAGAGGGGGAAGGGAAGGTGACAACCTGGGGAAGGAGAGGGGGAAGGGAAGGTGCAACCTAGGGAAGGAGTGGGGAGGGAAGGTGACAACCTGGGGAAGGGAAGGTGACAACCTGGGGAAGAGAGGGGGAAGGTGACAACCTGGGGAAGAGAGGGGGAAGGGAAGGTGACAACCTGGGGAAGAGAGGGGGAAGGGAAGGTGACAACCTGGGGAAGGAGTGGGGAGGGAAGATGAAAACCTATGGAAGGAGTGGGGAGGGAAGGTGACAACCTGGGGAAGGAGAGGGGGAAGGGAAGGTGACAACCTAGGGAAGAGAGGGGGAAGGGAAGGTGACAACCTGGGAAAAGAGGTGGGAGGGAAGGAGGTGCCTATGGTGAATCTGGATTCTTGTAGGCGACAGGTACACTTTATAACTGCCTCCATCTTGTTTCGGTGTCAGGGTTGTCCTGGTCCAGATGATGAGTGCGGCGGGGACCGGCTACTGCTTCAACACCAGGAGGAACAGACTGAAGGACAAACTTATCCTCAGAAAGTACGACCCCGTAGGTAAGATTTCACACGGGAGATATCCCCCCATATATATAACAAGAGCCGGTCTGTCCAATCTAGACGGCCGACTCCTCTATGGCTGTCCATACCAGCCCTGACTTTACTACCTACTCAGCCACTGACCTGGAACAAGCATGCAGCCAGTGAAATGAGAGCTGCTGATCCACATGCATGCTCGGGGTCAGTGACGGACAAGCGTGTTTCTATGTGAAGTGTTGGATGGACTATGAATAGGATGAAGATGTCGTCAGGTTAGTTTTTGGTGTCTCTTTGGAAGATTTCCCAACAATTCCAATCCCAGAGACCCAACAGGAAGTGAGAACAAATCTCTCCAAAGAACCGACCCCCCCCCCCCCCGGCCCTGAAACAAGTGTCCCCATTGGAAGATTTCCCCTCACCTCCTGTTCCTGGAGATATTAAATAAGCCGCTCGGAGGCCCCGCCCTTTTCTGGCATTTTTTGTTTCCGTGTCACAATCAGTATTTGTTTGCTAGAACATTTTTTAGAACCCCCAAACATGATACATTTTTTTATAAAGCAGAGGCCCCAGAGAATAAATTGGTGGGTGCTGCAATTTTTTGGTTTTTGCACTGCAGTTTTTCAAATGCATTTTTTGGGGGCAAAAAGAATACACTTTTTTGAATTTTTTGCAAAAAAACACAATACAGGAACCATTTCTAGGGAGGGAAGGTGACAACCTGAGGAAAAGAGGGGGAAGGGAAGGTGACAAACTTGGGAAGAGAGGGGGAAGGGAAGGTGACAACCTGGGGAAGAGAAGGGGAAGGGAAGGTGACAACCTGGGGAAAAGAGGGGGAAGGGAAGGTGACAAACTTGGGAAGAGAGGGGGAAGGGAAGGTGACAACCTGGGGAAGAGAAGGGGAAGGGAAGGTGACAACCTGGGGAAAAGAGGGGGAAGGGAAGGTGACAACCTGGGGAAAAGAGGGGGAAGGGAAGGTGACAAACTTGGGAAGAGAGGGGGAAGGGAAGGTGACAACCTGGGGAAGAGAAGGGGAAGGGAAGGTGACAACCTGGGGAAAAGAGGGGGAAGGGAAGGTGACAACCTGGGGAAAAGAGGGGGAAGGGAAGGTGACAAACTTGGGAAGAGAGGGGGAAGGGAAGGTGACAACCTGGGGAAGAGAAGGGGAAGGGAAGGTGACAGCCTGGGGAAGGGAAGGTGACAACCTGGGGAAGACAGGGGGAAGGGAAGGTGACAAACTTGGGAAGAGAGGGGGAAGGGAAGGTGACAACCTGGGGAAGGGAAGGTGACAACCTGGGGAAGAGAGGGGGAAGGGAAGGTGACAAACTTGGGAAGAGAGGGGGAAGGGAAGGTGACAAACTTGGGAAGAGAGGGGGAAGGGAAGGTGACAACCTGGGGAAGAGAAGGGGAAGGGAAGGTGACAACCTGGGGAAAAGAGGGGGAAGGGAAGGTGACAAACTTGGGAAGAGAGGGGGAAGGGAAGGTGACAAACTTGGGAAGAGAGGGGGAAGGGAAGGTGACAACCTGGGGAAGAGAAGGGGAAGGGAAGGTGATAACCTGGGGAAGAGAGGGGGAAGGGAAGGTGACAACCTGGGGAAGAGAGGGGGAAGGGAAGGTGACAACCTGGGGAAGGGAAGGTGACAACCTGGGGAAGGGAAGGCGACAACCTGGGGAAGGGAAGGTGACAACCTGGGTAAGAGAGGGGGAAGGGAAGGTGACAACCTGGGTAAGAGAGGGGGAAGGGAAGGTGACCACCTGGGGAAAAGAGGGGGAAGGTGACCACCTGGGGAAAAGAGGGGGAAGGGAAGGTGACCACCTGGGGAAAAGAGGGGGAAGAGGGGGGGGAGGGAAGGTGACAACCTGGGGAAGAAGTGGGGGGAAGGGAAGGAGTGGGGAGGGAAGGTGACAACCTGGGGAAGAGAGGGGGAAGGGAAAGTGACAACCTGGGGAAGGAGAGCAATTTTTTTATCACATGGTTTTTGCACTGCGGTTTTTCAAATGCATTTTTTTGGGGAGAAAAGAATACACTTTTTTGGAATTTTAATGCAAAACCCCCCCACAATACATTACATGTCACATTTTAAAATATCGTCTGCCTGTGCAATGGTGACAAACAACGATAAAGGGAAGGAGAAAGGGAGACGGAAGGCGACAACCTGGGGAAGGGGGAGGGAAGGCGACAACCTGGGGAAGGGAGAGGGAAGGCGACAACCTGGGGAAGGGAGAGGGAAGGCGACAACCTGGGGAAGGGAGAGGGAAGGCGACAACCTGGGGAAGGGAGAGGGAAGGCGACAACCTGGGGAAGGGGGAGGGAAGGCGACAACCTGGGGAAGGGAGAGGGAAGGCGACAACCTGGGGAAGGGGGAGGGAAGGCGACAACCTGGGGAAGGGAGAGGGAAGGCGACAACCTGGGGAAGGGAGAGGGAAGGCGACAACCTGGGGAAGGGAGAGGGAAGGCGACAACCTGGGGAAGGGAGAGGGAAGGCGACAACCTGGGGAAGGGAGAGGGAAGGCGACAACCTGGGGAAGGAGAGGGGGGAGGAGAGGAGATCTGCTGCTAGAATGGCTGCCCGTGATCTGATGCTTGGCGGTGATACGATCGCTGTTTGCCTGCGTGCGGGACTCACGTGTGCATTCGCCTTTGCCAGGCTGCAACATAACATTGAAAACAGTGACGGGGGTGTGAATACTTTCTGAATGTATATATCACGGGGGAGGTGTCGCTCAGATTATGAACCCCCGCCAGCCCATGATTATTCTCCTAATGCACCCATGTCACTGTGCTGAGCCCATCGCAGGAGGAGTTCTGTACTAACACCCAGTTGTCTGATTTCCTTTGTCTCAGTGAAGCAGCATGTTCTGTTCTTGGAGAAGAAGAAAGTCCGATCCATATAATTCCTGGTGTCACTCGGATCACATGGGCGCTGTCCGGGGTGGAGGGAGAGGATGACGCTGGTATCGAGGACCCGGGACTGATCTACGCAGAACAATGGAGAGGGCAGACAGCCAATCTATCTCCTCCGCCATCAGCCCATCTCGCCATCTTCCTGCCGCGTCCAGCGAACGGATCTACGGAGAGCAGACTTTCCTCCCAAGGTTCTCCCTTATTTATGTTGGCTGACGCTCTTCTTGGAATTTTTTTTTTTTTTTTTTACACCAATAAAAATAATTTTTCTCATTGTTTGCAGAGATCTCTCCCTGAGTGTAATGTATGGAGACACATGATGGGCTTGGAAGCCGACATGACATGTTCCCCACACCTCTGTGTATATAAACAGCACAGATACCCCCATTTCCTGACCCGGCCATTTTTTGTGATACGGCGCTGGGTTACTTTAACTGACAATTGCGCGGTCACGTTGTACATAAATACAATTTATGTCATTTTGTTTTTTTCCCCACAGAAATAGAGCTTTCTTTTGGTGGCATTTGATATTTTTTGCGCTCTATAAACAAAAAGACCGACAATTTAAAAAAAAAATATATATATATATTTTTGACTATAAAACATATCCAGTAAAAAAATAAAATTTCTTTATAAATTTAGGCCAAAATGTATTCTGCTCCATGTCTTTGCTAAAAAAAAAAATCCCAATACATTGGAAATATAGTTTACAAATATTCTTCCCAAATATATTGACATATATTTGAAATGCTACCATTTTGGCCGTATTCAATATATTTTAAAATATATTTCAATAAATATATATATATATATATACAGTGTCTGTGTAAAAATATTTTTAAATATACTTTAAAAAATGTTTAACATATTTTTACATATATTTGTAAATGCATTCCAAAAATGTGCAAATATATATATATATATATATATACACAGTGCAGGAAATGCGTATTTGCTCCCCGGCTTATTTTGAATGTTCCCCCCTCACACAGAAATGATCGGTCTAACAATGGAATGTTAGCCCCTCACACAGAAATGATCGGTCTAACAATGGAATGTTGGCCCCTCACACAGAAACGATCGGTCTAACAATGGAATGTTCCCCCCTCACACAGAAACGATCGGTCTAACAATGGAATGTTCGCCCCTCACACAGAAATGATCGGTCTAACAATGGAATGTTCGCCCCTCACACAGAAACGATCGGTCTAACAATGGAATGTTCGCCCCTCACACAGAAATGATCGGTCTAACAATGGAATGTTCGCCCCTCACACAGAAACGATCGGTCTAACAATGGAATGTTCGCCCCTCACACAGAAACGATCGGTCTAACAATGGAATGTTCGCCCCTCACACAGAAATGATCGGTCTAACAATGGAATGTTCGGTGTAACACTGAGAGACAGAATACAACAACAAATTCAGCAGAAATGCGTCTAACAAATGATGACGGATCTGCATGTTCATGAGGGAAAGAAGGATTTGATCCCCTATCATTCAGCAGGATTTCTGGCTCCCAGGTGTCTCTCATACAGGTAACAAGCTGAGATTAGAAGCAGTCTCTTAAAGGGAGTGCTGCTAATCTCATTTTGTTACCTGTATAAAAGACACCTGTCCACAGGAGCCATCAAACCATCAGATTCCAAACTCTCCACCATGGCAAAGACCAAAGAGCTGTCCAAGGATGTCAGGGACAAGATGGTAGACCTACACAAGGCTGGACTGGGCTACCAAACTATGGCCAAGCAGCTTGGTGAGAAGGTGACAACAGTTGGTGCAATCATTCACAAATGGAAGAAACACAAAACAAGTGTCAGTCTCCCTAGGTCTGGTGCACCATGCAAGATCTCACCTCGTGGAGTGTCAATGATCATGAGAACAGTGAGGAATCATCCCAGAACTACACGTGAGGATCTTGTCAATGATCTCCAGGCAGCTGGGACCACAGTCACCAAGAAAACAATTGGTAACACACTACGCCGACAAGGACTGAAATCCTGCAGTGCCCGCAAGGTCCCTCTGCTCAGGAAAGTACATGTCCAGCCCGTCTGAAGTCTGCCACTGAACATCTGAATGATGCCGAGGAGGACTGGTGGGAAGTGTTGTGGTCAGAGGAGACCAAAATCCAGCTCTTTGGCATCAACTCAACTTGCCGTGTTTGGAGGAGGAGGAATGCTGCCTATGACCCCAAGAACACCATCCCAACTGTGAAACATGGTGGTGGAAACATTCTGCTTTGGGGGTGTTTTTCTGCTAAGGGGACAGGACAACTGCACCACATCAAAGGGACGATGGACGGGGCAATGTACCCTCAAATCTTGTGTGAGAACCTTCTTCCCTCAGCTAGGGCATTGAAAATGGGTCATGGAGGGGTGTTCCAGCATGACAATGACCCAAAACACACGGCCAAGGCAACAAAGGAGCGGCTCAAGAAGAAGCACATTAAGGTCCTGGAGTGGCCTAGCCAGTCTCCAGACCTTCATCCGATGGAAAATCTGTGGAGGGAGCTGAAAGTTCGAGTTGCCAAACATCAGTCACCAAACCTTAATGACTTGGAGAGGATCTGCCAAGAGTAGTGGGCCAAAATCCCTCCTGAGATGTGTGCGAACCTGGGGGCCAACTCCAGGAAACGTCTGACCTCTGTGATTGCCAACAAGGGATTGGCCACCAAGTACTAAGTCATGTTTTGTGAAGGGGATCAAATCCTTCTTTCCCTCATGAACATGCAGATCCGTCATCATTTGTTAGACGCATTTCTGCTGAATTTGTTGTTGTATTCTGTCTCTCAGTGTTACACCGAACATTCCATTGTTAGACCGATCATTTCTGTGTGAGGGGCGAACATTCCATTGTTAGACCGATCGTTTCTGTGTGAGGGGCGAACATTCCATTGTTAGACCGATCGTTTCTGTGTGAGGGGCGAACATTCCATTGTTAGACCGATCATTTCTGTGTGAGGGGCGAACATTCCATTGTTAGACCGATCGTTTCTGTGTGAGGGGCGAACATTCCATTGTTAGACCGATCGTTTCTGTGTGAGGGGCGAACATTCCGTTGTTAGACCGATCGTTTCTGTGTGAGGGGCGAACATTCCATTGTTAGACCGATCATTTCTGTGTGAGGGGCGAACATTCAGCATCAGGGGGGAGCAAATACGCATTTCCTTCACCGAGTGTGTGTGTATATATATGAAAACATTTTTAAACATACATTTCAAATATACTGCATGTCTTTAAAAATACAAATCTGTATTTTTGGAATGCATTTACAGATATATGTAAAAATATATTTTAAAATTACTTTTTTATATGTTATAAAAATCTAAAGAATATATTTAACAAATATGTTTTTGAAAATACTTTTCATATATTTTGTAATATATAAAAAACGCATTTCAGCATGCAGTGTGTGTTTGTGTTTGTATATATGAATTTTTTTTTTTTTTTACTAATGGTGATCAGCAAATTAAAATGGGACTGTGATAGTGTGGCGGGCAGTCTGACACTAACTGATGCTGGGGGGAACTGACTAACTGACATCACCAGTGACAATACTATACACTGTACTAATGACACCGGATGGGAAGGGGTTAACTGTGTGCCTAATAATGTAATGTGTGCTGATTTTACTGACAGATCTCTACGTTTCTAATCCCTGCTTTGCAGGGATGAGAAACACAGGGATCGATCCCTCTGTGCAGAGCTGTGTGTTGTTTGTCAACACAGAGCTCTGGGCTGTGATTGAAAACAGCTGATCAGCAGGTCCCGGGCTTGAAGGACTGTAAACTGGAAGACAACCTCACCAGAACAGTAGAGGAATTGAAGAGCCCTGACCTCAGCCCTACTAAACACCTTTGGAAGAACATTGATACCTGACCTCCCCAATGTTCTTTTGGCTGAATGGATGCAAATCCCAACAGACACACTCCAAAAGATTTTGGGAAGCCTTCCCAGAAGAGTGGTCCCAGCTCCATAAAGACATGGTTTGACCAGTTTGGTGTGGAGAAACGTGAGTGTCCTGCACAGAGCCCTGACCTCAACCCTAATGAAAACCTTTGGGATGAATTAGAGTGAGCCAGGTCCTCCCACCCAACATCTCCTTGAAGACATGGATGATGAGTTTGGTGTGGAGGAACTTGAGTGGCCTTCAGAGCTCCGACCTCATCAGCTTCGTGAGCCAAGTCTTCTCATCCAACATCGGTACTCAACCTAACGAATGCATAAAAATTCCCAGTCAATCTTCAAGATCTAGAAAACCTCACCAGAACAGGAACTCGAGAGCCCTGACCTCAGCCCTACTAAACACCTTTGGATGAACATTGATACCTGACCTCCCCAATGTTCTTTTGGCTGAATGGACACAAATCCCAACAGACACACTCCAAAATATTTTGGGAAGCCTTCGTAGAAGAGTGGACCCAGCTCCACAAAGACATGGTTTGACCAGTTTGGTGTGGAGAAACCTGAGTGTCCTGCACAGAGCCCTGACCTAAATCAATACCTTTGGGGTGAATTGGAACTTCGATTTCGAGCCAGATCTTCTCATACAACATCAGTACCTGTCCTTAACCATAGTGAATGCGTTTGGGATGAATTGAAAGACTGACTGCAAGCCAAGTCTTTTTTTTTTTTTTTTTTTTTATTTGGCGCCCAACGTGAGGCCTAACAGGCAAACCAGTTCTTCTCATCCAACATCATTGTAGAAAGTCTTCCCAGAAGAGTGGAGAAACTCAAGAGTCCTGACCTCAACCCCACTGAACACCTTTGGGATGGATTGGATGCCAATTGTAGGCAAGGTCTTCTTATCTAACTCCATGTTAATGGCCTCGGGGGAAGTGTGGGCAACTCCAATGACCATGGGGGAAGTGTGGGCAACTCCATATTGATGGTCAATGGGGGAGATTGGGCAACTCCATATTGATGGCCAATGGGGGGAGATTGTGCAACTCCATATTAATGGCCAATGGGGGGAAGGTGGGAAACTCAAATGACCAAGGGGGAAGTGTAGGCAACGCCATATTGATGGCAAATGGAGGGAAATAGGGCAACCCTGTATTAATGACCAATGGGGGGAAGGTGGGCAACTCCATATTAATGGGCAATGGGGGGAAGGTGGGAAACTCCAATGACCATGGGGGAAGTGTAGGCAACTTCATATTGATGGTCAGTGGGGGGAAGGTGGGAAACTCCAATGTCCATGGGGGAAGTGTAGGCAACTCCATATTGGTGGCCAGTGGGGGGAAATTGGGCAACTCCATTTTGATGGCCAATGGGGAAAGGTGGAAAACTTCAATGACCATGGGGGAAGTGTAGGCATCTCCATATTGATAGCCAATGGGGGGGAGATTGGGCAACTCCATATTAATGGCCAATGGGGGGAAGGTGGGAAACTCCAATGACCATGGGGGAAGTGTAGGCAACTCCATATTGATGGCCAATGGGGGAAAATTGGGCAACTCCATATTAATGGTCAATAGGGGGAAGGTGGGAAACTTCAATGACCATGAGGGAAGTGTAGGCATCTCCATATTGATAGCCAATGGGGGGAGATTGGGCAACTCCATATTAATGGTCAATGGGGGGAAGGTGGGAAACTCCAATGATCATCGGGGAAGTGTAGGCAACTTCATATTGAAGGCCAATGGGGTGAGATTGGGCAACTCCATATTAATGACCATGGGAGGGGGACAGCTCCATATTAATGGCCATGGGAGGGGGACAGCTCCATATTAATGGCCATGGGAGGGGGACAGCTCCATATTAGAAGCCATGGGAGGGGGACAGCTCCATATTAATGGCCATGGGAGGGGGACAGCTCCATATTAGAAGCCATGGTTTGCAATGGGATGTCCACCATGAAGGTGTGATGGTCAGGTGTCCACCAACCTTCCTCTATATGGCCCCTACTACAGAAGAACGTCATAATCACCTCCAGTAAGAAGAAAGCTACTACATTATAGGTTCCGTTCATTTTTATTTTAAGTCACACGATTGTCATTTTTAAACCATTTTGGACGCTCACTTGTTTGAACCCGGCCTGTGTGTGGGCGTTCAGAAGGGGTCGTCTCAGGTTACCAAAGAGGAACAAGTCCATTTTCCGAGTCGGCGTGGAGAAGAGACGACGGTTTCCTCTAGAAGATATCCTGAGGAAGGTCCTTCCTGGACGGATAGGATGTCTGCGTTCCTGCGGACTGGACGCTCACTGACGCAATGTGGTTTGACCTCTTCACCATTTCTTCGATGCTGAGATGAGGATCCTGGGCGAGGTAGAAGGCCAACGCCCCAATAAAGCTGTCTCCGGCCCCCTGGAAGGAAAGAGGGGCCACAGTGAGAGGTGTCAGGGTCACATGATATACAGACAGCGATGACTCTACGTATCAGTGGCTTCATGTTAAAGGAACAGTACACAGTGTGACACCGGGGACCAATGAAGGGAAGGGGTCACAGGAAGAGGCGTGGCCTCATTATCATAAACAAACAGTACACAGTGTGACACCGGGGACCAATGAAGGGAAGGGGTCACAGGAAGAGGCGTGGCCTCATTATCATACACAAACAGTACACAGTGTGACACCAGGAACCAATGAAGGGAAGAAGGGGTCACAGGAAGAGGCGTGGCCTCATTATCATACACAGTACACAGTGTGACACCGGGGACCAATGAAGGGAAGAAGGGGTCACAGGAAGAGGCGTGGCCTCATTATCATACACAAACAGTACACAGTGTGACACCAGGAACCAATGAAGGGAAGAAGGGGTCACAGGAAGAGGCGTGGCCTCATTATCATACACAGTACACAGTGTGACACCGGGGACCAATGAAGGGAAGAAGGGGTCACAGGAAGAGGCGTGGCCTCATTATCATACACAAACAGTACACAGTGTGACACCAGGAACCAATGAAGGGAAGAAGGGGTCACAGGAAGAGGCGTGGCCTCATTATCATACACAGTACACAGTGTGACACCGGGGACCAATGAAGGGAAGAAGGGGTCACAGGAAGAGGCGTGGCCTCATTATCATACACAGACAGTACACAGTGTGACACCAGGAACCAATGAAGGGAAGAAGGGGTCACAGGAAGAGGCGTGGCCTCATTATCATACACAGTACACAGTGTGACACCGGGGACCAATGAAGGGAAGAAGGGGTCACAGGAAGAGGCGTGGCCTCATTATCATACACAAACAGTACACAGTGTGACACCAGGAACCAATGAAGGGAAGAAGGGGTCACAGGAAGAGGCGTGGCCTCATTATCATACACAGTACACAGTGTGACACCGGGGACCAATGAAGGGAAGAAGGGGTCACAGGAAGAGGCGTGGCCTCATTATCATACACAAACAGTACACAGTGTGACACCAGGAACCAATGAAGGGAAGAAGGGGTCACAGGAAGAGGCGTGGCCTCATTATCATACACAGTACACAGTGTGACACCGGGGACCAATGAAGGGAAGAAGGGGTCACAGGAAGAGGCGTGGCCTCATTATCATACACAGACAGTACACAGTGTGACACCAGGAACCAATGAAGGGAAGAAGGGGTCACAGGAAGAGGCGTGGCCTCATTATCATACACAGTACACAGTGTGACACCGGGGACCAATGAAGGGAAGAAGGGGTCACAGGAAGAGGCGTGGCCTCATTATCATACACAGACAGTACACAGTGTGACACCGGGGACCAATGAAAGACGTTCCACAGAACCCGCGTACCAACGTTCCAGGACCGCTTCCTGCTGCGTACAGCCATCACGCATTAGAGTGCACCAGGGGCCCCCACATGTGCATGGATGTATGCTCCGAACACGCTACACGCATGAAGCCCAAATCTTCAATGTCATTTATACCACTGACAGCTAGAATATAAATGATAGGATTGGTCATAATGGGCATAGTGGGGGTACCAACCTAGGAACTCAGCACAGGGATGTTGGGAACCCCTCATAATGGGCACAATAGGTGTACAGACCCGGGAACTCAGCACAGGGATGGTGGGAACCCCTCATAATGGGCACAGCGGGCGTACAGACCCGGGAACTCAGCACAGAGATGGTGGAAACCCCTCATAATGGGCACAGCGGGCGTACAGACCCGGGAACTCAGCACAGGGATGGTGGGAACCCCTCATAATGGGCACAGCGGGCGTACAGACCCAGGAACTCAGCACAGGGATGGTGGGAACCCCTCATAATGGGCACAGCGGGCGTACAGACCCGGGAACTCAGCACAGGGATGGTGGGAACCCCTCATAATGGGCACAGCGGGCGTACAGACCCGGGAACTCAGCACAGGGATGGTGGAAACCCCTCATAATGGGCACAGCAGGCGTACAGACCCGGGAACTCAGCACAGGGATGGTGGGAACCCCTCATTATGGGTACAGCGGGCGTACAGACCCGGGAACTCAGCACAGGGATGGTGGGAACCCCTCATAATGGGCACAGCGGGTGTACAGACCCGGGAACTCAGCACAGGGATGGTGGGAACCCCTCATACTGTTATGCCTACTTAGGAGCTGGGAGCCAGCCTGTCATCACTGGGACTTCAGGGTTAATATGGGGATTTTCCATGGCCTCTCCCAGGGTCCAGTTGGGCTCCTTGTGGATGGAAAGTGAAGACAGAGAAGGATTTGATGGCTTTGGCCGGCGCTGTCAGTCTCTGGGCACCGATTGGTCGGATCTGAGCCAAGCACGCTCATTAAATGCAGGAATAATATCCCGGCCGGCTCGCCATTGTTCTCCGTGTTCCTATAAATCTTCGTCTAGACGCTATTTATTGATGTGATTTCCACCTCACAGGCAGAACTCGTCCTAAACGGAAGATCGACCTCCCCGCCCCCCCCCCCCCCCCCCGCACCCCATACCGCCCCCCCCTCCCCGCGCCCCCTGATCTCCATTGTGGAAAAGCCTTTCCTGTTGGCAGCGCTGCCAGTCCAGAGAACGCGGAATATTCTAGAAGATGACTGATGGTTCTGCTTCTGCAATCTACACCCCTCTGACCATCTCCTGTACTGTGTCCGCAGTCTCTGGTCATCTCCTGTACTGTGTCCGCAGTCTCTGGTCATCTCCTGTACTGTGTCCGCAGTCTCTGGTCATCTCCTGTACTGTGTCCGCAGTCTCTGGTCATCCCCTGTACTGTGTCCGCAGTCTCTGGTCATCTCCTGTACTATGTCTGCAGTCTCTGGTCATCTCCTGTACTATGTCTGCAGTCTCTGGTCATCTCCTGTACTATGTCCGCAGTCTCTGGTCATCTCCTGTACTATGTCCGCAGTCTCTGGTCATCTCCTGTACTATGTCCGCAGTCTCTGGTCATCTCCTGTACTGTGTCCGCAGTCTCTGGTCATCTCCTGTACTGTGTCCGCAGTCTCTGGTCATCTCCTGTACTGTGTCCGCAGTCTCTGGTCATCTCCTGTACTGTGTCCGCAGTCTCTGGTCATCTCCTGTACTGTGTCCGCAGTCTCTGGTCATCTCCTGTACTGTGTCCGCAGTCTCCGGTCATCTCCTGTACTATGTCCGCAGTCTCCGGTCATCTCCTGTACTATGTCTGCAGTCTCTGGTCATCTCCTGTACTATGTCTGCAGTCTCTGGTCATCTCCTGTACTGTGTCTGCAGTCTCCGGTCATCTCCTGTACTATGTCTGCAGTCTCTGGTCATCTCCTGTACTGTGTCCGCAGTCTCTGGTCATCTCCTGTACTATGTCTGCAGTCTCTGGTCATCTCCTGTACTGTGTCCGCAGTCTCTGGTCATCCCCTGTACTATGTCCGCAGTCTCTGGTCATCTCCTGTACTGTGTCCGCAGTCTCTGGTCATCTCCTGTACTGTGTCTGCAGTCTCTGGTCATCTCCTGTACTGTCTGCAGTCTCTGGTCATCTCCTGTACTATGTCCGCAGTCTCTGGTCATCTCCTGTACTATGTCCGCAGTCTCTGGTCATCTCCTGTACTGTGTCCGCAGTCTCTGGTCATCTCCTGTACTGTGTCTGCAGTCTCTGGCCATCTCCTGTACTGTGTCCGCAGTCTCTGGTCATCTCCTGTACTATGTCCGCAGTCTCTGGTCATCCCCTGTACTGTGTCCGCAGTCTCTGGTCATCTCCTGTACTATGTCCGCAGTCTCTGGTCATCCCCTGTACTATGTCCGCAGTCTCTGGTCATCTCCTGTACTGTGTCCGCAGTCTCTGGTCATCTCCTGTACTGTGTCTGCAGTCTCTGGTCATCTCCTGTACTATGTCCGCAGTCTCTGGTCATCTCCTGTACTATGTCCGCAGTCTCTGGTCATCTCCTGTACTGTGTCCGCAGTCTCTGGTCATCTCCTGTACTGTGTCTGCAGTCTCTGGCCATCTCCTGTACTGTGTCCGCAGTCTCTGGTCATCTCCTGTACTATGTCCGCAGTCTCTGGTCATCTCCTGTACTGTGTCCGCAGTCTCTGGTCATCTCCTGTACTGTGTCCGCAGTCTGCAGTCTCTGAATGGCCTGTGGATGAGGACGTGTCCGGGCGACTCCTGCATGCTCTGCGGCTTTGGCAGCACATTGGAGGCGAGATGCGGGGTATCGGCCATAGGGGGCGCCGTCATTCTCTCCCTCTCAGGTGGTGGGACCTCTGTGGGAACCTGCTCACCTCCTCACTGAGTCACCCAGCCAATCCAGGGTCAGCGATTAACCCCGACATTCCTGGGCCATGACGCACCCAGCGTCATAATCCCCCCCGTTCACCGCCGCAATGCGACTTCAAAGGAGCCGAATCTGCAGGCGCATTCCTTCCCAGAACTCCCCTCCATCTGTGGTCAGGAGGGAGATGATCATTAATGGGGAACGGCCCAGATGTACCCCCCATGGCCTGCGGGCGACTTCCAAATACCTGGGGGGGAGGGGCGCCCTATTAATCACCCCCAAGTTCTATAGAAAGTCCCGCCCACTCGCTGCGATCAGAGGAACTCCGGTGACACCGCGGTATGGCGAGGAGAATTTGTGGTCGGCGATGACACCGCTGATAATTGTGGATGCAGACCGGACCGCATGGCATTCACATAACTTCACCGGGCGCACCGCTGCGATTTAAAATCACACAATTTGTGTGCGATTTCAGAGCGACTTCAGGTGCGATTGCGACTTGTGAAGATTTTCAATGACTTGCGGTGCGATTTGCATTATATTCAACAAAACTGCAGAAAAAGTCACGCAAGAGCGACTTTAGAAATCGCGCCGCAGTGTACTACCCGACTATCGCACTGATAGGACCTTTCTAATTGCGGGCCATAGGTTGCGACTTGACATGCGATTTGCAAGTCGCATGGCATGGGAAATCGCACCCAGCATGACCGGGGACTTAATGGGCTGTAGAGCGTTTCTGCGAACTGGAAAACCTACCGAAATCCGCATAAGTGCCCGGTCATCGCAGCTGAAATCGCATCTAATGAATGCGAATGTCGGCGTCTGAACAACGCCAGTTTTAAATCACTGCGGTGTGACCGGGGACTTAGGTGCCAATTGAAATCGCAGCTGAAATCGCATCTAATGAATGCGAATGTCGGTAACTTGCCATGCGATTTTCAAGTCACATGGCATAGCAAATCGCATGCCAAGTTGCAGTCGGTGTGACCGTGGTCTTATTGCTACTGGGGAAGATTTGCAACGATTTCTTGCGATTTGCATTGTATTCTATGGAGGTGAAATCGCAACAAAACTGCAGAAAACGTCACGCAAGAACGACTTTAGAAATCGCACCGATATGATTGCAGTAATTGCGGACCATAAGGTGCGACTTGCCATGCGATTTGAAAGTCGCATGGCATGGCAAATCACATGCCAAGTCGCATCTGGTGTGACTGGGGGACTTATTGCTTCTTGTGAAGATTTTCACTGATTTCATGCGATTTGCATTGTATTCTATGGAGGTGAAATCGCAACAAAATGGCAAGAACGACTTTAGAAATCACACCGCAGCAAATCGCACGTGTAAAGTCGCCCGACATTCACCTTCATTAGATGCGATTTCAGGTGCGATGACCGGGCACTTATGCGGATTTCGGTAGGTTTTCCAGTTCCCAGAAACGCACTGAAGCCCTTTAAGTCCCCGGTCACGCTGGCTGCGACTTGCATGCGGCTTTCAAATCGCATGGCAATCCACACCCTATTGTTCGCAATCACAGCGGTCACATTGGTGCGATTCGACTTGGTGGGAGTCGCACCGATCTGTAAAGTAGTGCATGCGCGACTTCATAGACATCTGTGTACCACCCGACTATACTGCTGTAATTGCGGACCATAGGATTTGCAAGTCACATGGCATGGCAAAACGCATGCCAAGTCGCACCCGATGTGACCGCGGACTTATTGCTACCTGTGAAAATTTTCAACGATTTCTTGCGATTTGCAGAGCGATTTCCATTATATTCTATGTATGCGAAATCGCAATCAACTGCAGAAAAAGTCGCACAAGAATGACTTTAGAAATCGCACGTTAAGACGCCGACATTCACATTCATTAGATGTGATTTCAACTCGCAAATCGCACCTGAGATCGCACCGGTATGGCTGGGCCACTTTAGTGCATTTTCCACTCTCTGGCACTAAAGTTGCATCCAAGTCCCACCCAACCAAAGTTGCATCCAAGTCCCACCCATCCAAAGTCGCATCAAAGTTGCATCCAAGTCTCACCCATCCAAAGTCACATCAAAGTTGCATCCAAATCCCACCCATCCAAAGTCGCATCAAAGTTGCATCCAAGTCTCACCCATCCAAAGTCGCATCAAAGTTGCATCCAAGTCTCACCCATCCAAAGTCGCATCAAAGTTGCATCCAAGTCTCACCCATCCAAAGTTGCATCAAAGTTGCATCCAAATCCCACCCTTCCAAAGTCGCATCAAAGTTGCATCCAAATCCCACCCATCCAAAGTCGCATCCAAGTCGCATCCAAGTCTCACCCATCCAAAGTCACATCAAAGTTGCATCCAAATCCCACCCATCCAAAGTCGCATCAAAGTTGCATCCAAGTCCCACCCATCCAAAGTCGCATCAAAGTTGCATCCAAGTCTCACCCATCCAAAGTCGCATCAAAGTTGCATCCAAGTCTCACCCATCCAAAGTCACATCAAAGTTGCATCCAAATCCCACCCATCCAAAGTTCCATGAAAGTTGATTCAAAGTCCCACCCATCCAAAGTCGCATCAAAGTTGCATCCAAATCCCGCTCATCCAAAGTCGCATGAAAGTCAACACTAGGAAAAAAACGCAAAACACATCAAGATCGTGTCCAAACGCTTGTTGAAAAACGCACCACAAAACGCATTGCGAAGTCGCACAATCTGCATTGAGGTGAACCTAGCGTCATGCAGATTTCAGTGCGATTTCCAGTTAGCAGAAACGCAGTCCAGTCCTATGGTTTCCAATGGGGTCTAGTTCATATCTGTGCACTCTGAGTCGCTGCGATTTTTATTAAAGGGTCGGGGATTTTTTTTCCTGCGTTTTTTTTGTGCAATAGATTTTGATGGAACTGCACCAAAGCACTGCTTTTTTGATGCGTTTTATGTTTTTTTTTGTCAATAGGATAGTATGAGTTCTGTTCACATAGTGCGACTTTGAATGAGTGCAACTTGGATGCGACTTTACAATCTCTG
>NW_028320292.1:0-46037 GCF_062004578.1 Staurois parvus | reverse complement strand
AAAAATCCCAGCGGTGAATAAATACCACCAAAATAAAGCTTTATCTGTCTCAAAAAAATGCTAAAAAAATTAATATGGGTACAGTGTTGCATGACCGCGCAATTGTCATTCAAAGTGTGATAGTGCTGAAAGCTGAAAATTGGCCTGGACTGGAAGGGGGGGGAAGTGTCTGGACTGGAAGGGGGGGGGGGGAAAGTGTCTGGACTGGAAGGGGGGGGGGGGAAAGTGTCTGGACTGGAAGGGGGGGGGGGGAGAGAAAGTGTCTGGACTGGAAGGGGGGGGGGGGGGAAAGTGTCTGGACTGGAAGGGGTTAATGGCATCGCACAAAACCAGTGCTGCAAATACAAAGACATTAAGTTGTAGCATCTAAATCTTCACAAAATGCTTGGAACTTGTAAAAGATAGAAAGTCAGACCTGCTCTGCTGCACAGACTTTGTGGAATTGTTGATGTCTCTGTGTGTCCATCCTGGTCTGACAATGTGCCGCCTTCAGCTCCCCCCAGGTGGGCTTTCTGCGCTTCCTCAACCTGTTGGCGACCTTTGATTGGAAGAACAGCCCGCTGATTGTGAATCTGAATGGCGATCTGACAGGTAAGTGTATCCAGTTATCTTTCCGTGTTCCTGCAGGGTGTTGCCCGACTTTCATGCGAAGCGACGGAATTATTTTTTGGTATTATTGGCGCACTCCATACTAGATGTGCAGGTTAGTAAATAGGTTGAGATCAAGTTTATAGAATGTTTAAGAGTTCAGTAAGGGGCCCCATGAGATGCCCCTGGTACCTTTTTCATAGGCTTTTTTGAGTTTGGGCAAGGACACAGGGGCCCCATGATCCCCTATTGCCCGGGGGCCCCAGGAGTTGTCAGTCCGCCCCTGCATCAATGTTAATATTTTGAATTTTATGCGGAAACCAGTGGAGGGATTGGCAGAGGGGGGTGCAGGACACTGAGTGGAGGCCAGTGGAGGGATTGGCAGAGGGGGGTGGAGGACACTGAGTGGAGGCCAGTGGAGGGATTGGCAGAGAGGGGTGGAGGACACTGAGTGGAGGCCAGTGGAGGGATTGGCAGAGGGGGGTGGCGGAGATGGAGCGGTTGGAAAAGTGAATGAGTCTGGCAGCCGTATTCATGATGGACTGAAGCGGGGATAGCCAGCGGTGAGGCAGGACAGTGAGGAGGGAGTTGCAGTAGTCGAGTCGTGATATGATGAGGGAGTGGATGAGCTGTTTAGTGGTTTCTGGGGTTAGGAACGTGCGGATTTTGGCGATGTTGCGGAGGTGGAGTCTGCATGAGTTTGTCAGTGATTGGACTTGGGGCTGGAAAGACAGATTGGAGTCTAGGATGACACCAAGTACTCTGGCTTGTGGGGTGGGGCTAATGGTGGCATTGTTGGTTGTGATGGAAAGGTTGGGGGGGCGGCCTGGGGGGAAAACTAGGAGCTCGGTTTTGGAAAGGTTTAATTTGAGGAAGTGGAGTGACATCCAGTCTGATATGTCACTCAGTAGGTGTGTGATTCGGGTGGAGACTGAGGGGGTGAGGTGGGGGGTTGAGAGATAGATTTGAGTGTCGTCGGCATTGAGATGGTAGTTGAAGCCGTGAGAGTGTGTGAGTTGGCCAAGGGAGGAGTTGTGGAAGGAGAAGAGAAGGGGCCCGAGGACAGAGCCTTGGGGGACCCCAACAGAGACGGGGAGTGAGGGGGAGGTGTCAGCATTATAGGTAACACTGAAGGAGCGTTGGAATAGATAGGAAGAGAGCCAGGAGAGAGCGGAGTCTCTGAGACCAAAAGAGTATAGTTTTTTGGGGAGGAGGGGGTGGTTGACCGTGTCGAAAGCACTGATCGCTGTATTGGTGTCACTGGGGATGTCTGTGACACCAAATCAGTTCCCCTTCAGTGTCAGAATGCCAGTCGCAGTCCCCCTTATAAGCCCCCTTTTTTTTTAGCAAAGACACGGAGCAGAATACATTTTGGCCTAAATTTATGATGAAATTTGATTTTTAAAATTTTTTTTACCGGACGTGTTCTTTAGGAAAAAGTAAAAAATATTGTTTTTTTTTTTCTCAAAACAGTCGGTCTTTTTATGTTTATAGCACAAAAAATAAAAACCGCACAGGCAATCAAATACCACCGGAAGAAAGCTCTATTCGTGGGGAAAAACGGACGTAAATTTAATTTGGGTACAGCGCTGCATGACCGCGCAATTGTCAGTTAAAGTAACACAGCGCCGTATCACAAAAAATGGCCTGGTCAGGAGGAGGGGGGGGGGGGGGGATCCTCTGGAGGGCGAGGGGTTAATATTCAAAGCAAACTCGCCCATCCATCCATCCTTCCATGTCTCCATGCTTTATTTTGCTGAGAAATAATAAAAAAAAAAAACGCCCCCTGACATTTCTGACAGTAGCCATCTTGCGTAAGGGCAGATGATTTATGCAGCATTTACTTCCTGGAGTCCATCTGCCCTTAACTCAGGCATTGGCTGAGCTGAGGACTTTCCCTCCCCTCCTCAAGACTCCTGGGGTGTATGACATTGTGTACCTAGGCATGTAAACCAGGAAGTAACTGAAGAAATGTAAAAAAAAAGGCATAGGCTGAGCTGAGAACCCTCCCTCCCCTCCTCAAGACTCCTGGGATGTATGACATCATTTGCCTAGGCATGGAAACCAGGAAGTAGCTGAAGAAATGTAAGAATTTTTTTTTTAGTGATGCCGCCATCACTAGTATAGTGTCTATAGCTGTGTACCTTTCACACAAACCAATTAATGCACACTTGTTGGAATTTTTTTTAGCAGAATCTATTTTGGCCTAAATTTTTATGAAGTTTGCGCCAAATTGCCTGCCGCATTATCAGAGAGAACCACCAATTATAGTGGCCATGTGACCAGCCAAACCTTCTCAGCACCTTCCTATCCCCTTTCCCCAGGCATAAAGACCCTGTTAAAGGGACACCAGGGTTGTGCAGGAAGAGGTCCAGGCAAAAATATACTCACATAAAGTGTGTCATTTTTAGGATTACTGTCCTTTGTTTCCTATTTCATACATGGATCTTATACAAAGTAGTCATAGTCATTCCTTCAATCCTCCTCTCCCATTGTCCACTCACAGAACTCCTTGTATTCTGTGCTTTGCGTTAACAACAACTGAGTTAAGTCCACCAACATACAACATGGACACGGATCACTTTCCCAATGTAGCATACCACAATGCATGTGCAACACGTGGCTAAATGGTAAGCACTTCTGCCTGGCAGTGCTCGGGTCGTAGGTTCGAATCCCAACCACGGCACCACCTGCCTGGAGTTTGCATGTTCTCACCGTGCCTGCGTGGGTTTCCTCCGGGGTACTCCGGTTTCCTCCCACACTCCAAAGACATGCTGGTAGGTGAATTGGCTCCTGTCTAAATTGGCCCTAGTATGTGTATGCATGTGAGTTAGGGACCTTAGATTGTACGCCCCTTGAGGGTTAGGGACTGATGTGAATGTACAATATGTGAAGCGCTGCGTAAATTACATAGTTAGTCTGGCTGAAAAAAGACAAAAGTCCATCCAGTTCAACCATAAAAGAAAAAAAAAAGTTATAATCCTACACCCACAGTTCTTCCAGAAGAAGGAAAGAAAAAAATAAATAAATAAATTGGCGCTATATAAGTACCTGAAATAAATAATAATACAAAAAAAGTAAACACTTTGCTCGCTACTATACTGGTGCATCGGGGTAACATTTTAAAATGACACAAAAAAAATTAAAATGACAAAATACACGTTAACATTTGCTGTCGCCGTCCTCTGTGTCCTGGTTTGCTCCCCCCCCTATCAGCAGGCTCAGGTCCGTGACGCTGCAGGAATCCCTCCCTGATAAGCAGACCCGTGTACTTGGCTTACCTTCAAATCTCACTTGTTCAGCCAGCTTTCTGGTACAGATAAGGGGGGATAATGCTGCTGTGTAAATGTATCACTTATTAACCCCTCGCCCTCCAGAGGATTCACCCCCCTTCCTGACCAGGCCTTTTTTTGCGATTGGGCGCTGCGTTATTTTAACTGACAATTGCGCGGTCATGCAGCGCTGTGCATAAAATAAGTCCTCCTAGATTGTAAGCTCCTCTGCCCCAAATGACATCACCGATCTTGTCTCCAAATACCACCCAAACCGTACTCTCCACTCCTCGCAAGACCTCCTACTCTCTAGCTCCCTTGTCTCCTCCAGGACTTCTCCAGAGCTTCCCCCGTCCTCTGGAACTCTCTACCCCAATTTATCAGACTATCGCCTACTCTGCTCACTTTTAGGCGATCTCTGAAAACCTCTCTCTTCAGGGAAGCCTATCCTGCCTTCAGCTGATACTGGAATCTTCTACTCCTCTTACCAGTCCATCCCCCACAGTTATTACCTTTTGTACCACTAGCCCCTCCCTCCTAGATTGTAAGCTCTGAGGATCAGGCCCTCCTATCCCTCTTGTATTGAACTGTATTGTTGCTGTATTGTCTCCCGTTATATTATAAAGCGCTGAGCAAACTGTTGGCGCCATATAAATCCTGTATAATAATAATATATAAATCCTGTATAATAATAATAATAACAATAATATAAATCCTGTATAATAATAATAATATATAAATCCCGTATAATAATATATAAATCCTGTATAACAATAATATAAATCCTGTATAATAATATAAATCCCGTATAATAATAATAATATATAAATCCCGTATAATAATATATAAATCCTGTATAATAATAATATAAATCCTGTATAATAATATATAAATCCTGTATAATAATAATAATATATAAATCCCGTATAATAATAATAATATATAAATCCCGTATAATAATAATAATAATAATATAAATCCTGTATAATAATAATATATAAATCCTGAATAATAATAATAATATAAATCCTGTATAATAATAATAATATAAATCCTGTATAATAATATATAAATCCTGTATAATAATAATAAGTATTTTCTTTTTTCCCCACAAATGGAGATTTCTTTTGGTGATATTTGATTGCCTCTGCATTTATTTTTTGCACTATAAACAAAAAAAGACCGACAATTTTGAAAAATAAAAACAATATTTCTGACTTTTTTTATAAAACATGTCCAATAAAAATTTTTTTAAAATCAATTTCTTCATAAATTTAGGCCAATATGTATTCTGCTACATGTCTTTGCTAAAAAAAAAAAAAAAAAATCCCAATACGTGTAAATTAATTGGTTTATGTAAAAGTTACAGCGTTTACAAATGGCGGTATAGATACTGGAATTTGTATTTTTATTTTTTTTACAGCTTCCTAATGCTTATTATCATTTCTTTATTACCCACTTGCCCTTCGGAGGATTTACCCCCCCTTCTTGAGCCGGCCATTTTTTGCATTACGGCGCTGCGTTACTTTAACTGACAGTTGCGTGGTCGTGCAATGCTGCACCCAAATTAAATTTACAACTTTTTTTCCCCCCACGAATTAAGCTTTCTTTCGGTGGTATTTGATCACCTGTGCGTTTTTTTTATTTTTTTGCGCTATAAACAAAAAAAAGACAAATATTTTGAAAAAAAAAAAACAATATTTTTGACTTTTTGGTATAAAAAAATAAAAAAATTTAAAAAATCTAATTTCTTCATAAATTTAGGCCACAATGTATTCTGCTACATGTCTTTGCTAAAAAAAAAAAATCCCAATACGTGTAAATTAATTGGTTTATGTAAAAGTTATTGCGTTTACAAATGGCGGTATAGATACTGGGATTTGTATTTAAAATTTTTTTTCTTACTAGTAATGGCGGTGATCAGCGACTTATTGCAGGACATTCTGACACTGACGGGGGAAACTGACTAGATATTATACTAGATACTGGATTTTTTTTTTCTTTTTACTAATAATGGCGGCAATCAGTGTCTTATAGCGGGACTGCAGCAGGAATTCTGACACTTTTATGGGAACTGACTAACTGCCACTGACATCCCAATGACACTACTCATATGGAAGAAAAATATATTTGAAATATATTTTTAAAATATTCTTCCCAAATATATTACCATTTATTTGAAATGCTACAATTTTAGCCATATTCAATATATTTCATATATATAGATAGATAGTATAGATAGATATATAGTAGATATATAGTAGATAGATAGATAGATAGTAGATATATATATAGATAGATATATAGATATATATATATATATAGATATCTCTATCCACTGCATGTTGAAATGCGTTTTTATCACAAAATGTATGATAAATATTTTTAAAAATACATTTCAAATATACTGTATGCCTTTAAAAATACAAATCGACAGTTTTGGAATGCATTTACAAATATATGTTAAAACTATTACATTTTATAAATAAATCTGAAGAATATATTTTCAAAAAATATATTTTTAAAAATTCTTCAGATTTTTTTTTTTCGCTGTGTGGGATGAAACCAGAGTACCTGGAAGAAACCCACGCAGGCACAGGGCGAACATGCAAACTCCAGGCAGGTGGTGCCGTGGTTGGGATTTGAACCAAGTACTGCCAGGTGGAAATGCTAACCATTTAGCCACTGTGCTGCCCTAACATATAGAATAACTCTCCCCTAATGGGGGACACCGCAATGGAATCCAGAATTCATTACCCTTTCCAATCCATCGAAAACAAAAACCATTTTAGATTTTTACCTTTTTTAGCGTCCTTTTTTTTTTTTTTTTTTTCCCTGCTGGTAGATGATGAAATAAAGGAGATTCAGGATGGCTTTACATCGGCTCGTGCCCAGTTGCCGGTCATGTTCATTGCAACACCTAAGGATAAGAAAGCATCAGTGTGGACCAAAAGACAACCGAGCGCTCAGGTAAGGGGACCCCCAATTTTGTGTCAGTTGCACTGAGGGTACAAGAAAGCAAGTTTGCAGATCATGAAAGTAACTAGGAAGTTGCAGCTCCTAATCTGCTTGTTTGTTCTCAGTCAGTAGTTAGGTTGGAGTTGGCAAGACAGCCGTGAAAGTCGCAATTCTCTTCTGTTCATGGAAAGCTAGATCTTTGACAGATAGGAAACCAGTCTTCCCATCAACATCCTAAAGCTCTGTCCCATTGGACTTCTCTTCCCAATGATTGTCTGCTCAGGGTCCGGTCTGACAATTCCACGACCGTGGCCTACATCAACCGCCAAGGTGGCACCTGGAGGTGTCTCAGGTTCCCTTTTGGGCGGAACTTCACTCCCAGCCTTATCTGGCAGTCCACATTTCGGGAGTAGACAATACAATTTGCAAGCGGACTACTATTTCAGCCAGGAGAAGCTGGATCAAGGGAAATGGTCTCTACTTCTGGAGATCTTTCTCCAGATATAACAATGATGGGGCACGCTAGACAAGGATCTGCTTGCTTCCAGACTCAATTATTATTATTATACAGTATTTATATAGCGCCAAAGGGTTTGCTCAGCGCTGTAGAATAGCAAGGGGGACAGTACATGAGACAAGACAGAAACAATACAATACACGAGGGGTTCAAGGACCCTGCTCTTTCGAGCTTACAATCTAGGAGGGAGGGCAAAGTGGTACAGGAGGAAATGGCTGTGGGGGATAGAGTGGTGGGAGGAGTGGAGGAGGTCAGTTCTTAGGTGAGGGTGGGGTAGGCTTCCCTGAAGAGGTGGGTTTTCAGGGTGCGCCTGAAGGTGAGGAGGGTAGGTGACAGTTGGATGGATTGGGGTAGGGAGTTCCAGAGGATGGGGGAAGTCCTGGAGAAATCCTGCAATCGGGCGTGGGAGGAGACCAGGGAGCTAGAGAGTAGGAGGACCTGTGAGGAGCGAAGGGCACGGGTAGGTTAGTATTTGGGTATCAGGTCGGTTAGGTAGTTTGGGGAAGGCATTGTGAATGGCTTTGTAGGTCAGAGTTAGCAGTTTGAATTTGATGCGCTGGGCCAGTGAAGGGATTGGCAGAGGGGGGTGGCAGATGTGGAGCTGTTGGTGAGGTGAGGTGGTGAGGTTCTCATATTTGTGTCCAGGTCAGGATCCTTGGGCAGAGGCACTAGATGTGTTAGTAGCTTCCTGGCACTAACACTCCCCAATATATGCCTTTTCCCCCCTCTAAAGCTCGTTCCTCAGTTGTTACACATGATCGAGTGGGAAGACGAAACAGTTATGCTCGTGGCTTCAGATTGTCTACCCCGGGCCATGTTCGCGGATCTTGTTCAGTTGGCTGCCAATGCTCCATGGCGTAGTCCCCTTCTCCCGGATCTTCTGTCGCAATAGCGATTTTCCACCCTGCTAGACATTTATTGGCTTAGAGACCATTTCCCTTGATCCAGACTCTGATGGCTGAGAGAGTCCTCTTGCCAGTTGTTCACTTCTAGAATGTGGACTGCCAATAAGGCTGGAACATGGAGTTCCACCCAATCAAGAATGTGAGACTCCTCCAGAGCCACAGCTGAGCTCTTGGATGCCGTCTTAGTGGTTTTTGTAGGCCATGTCCAACTGGACCCTGAATGGACAACCCTTGAGAACAGACGTCCGATGGGATAGAGAGAGTGGCGGATCTGCCCTGTGCTCCAGGATGATGTCGATGGGAAGACTGGTTTCCTATTTGTCATGGAGATCTGGCTGTGTCCTATAATGTACTCAAAAAAAAAGATTCTATGGTATTCTATGGAGTGCAACATGGAGTTCCACCCAATCAAGAATGTGAAACTCCTCCAGAGCCACAGCTGAGCTCTTGGATGCCGTCTTAGTGGTTTTTGTAGGCCATGTCCAACTGGACCCTGAATGGACAACCCTTGAGAAAAGACGTCCGATGGGAAAGAGAGAGAGGCGGATCTGCCCTGTGCTCCAGAATGATGTCGATGGGAAGACTGGTTTCCTATTTGTCATGGAGATCTGGCTGTGTCCTATAATGTACTTCAAGAAAAATAATCTATGGGTACTCTATAGAGTGCAAAAATCACATCTTTCAAGGTTGTTTTTTTTTTTCTGACAAAGTCATGAAAATCTCTAATGCCTACAGAAGGGTACGAAAATGAACACATATACCAAAATGCTCATTATTTGCATAAAAATGTACTTAAAACCCCCAAAACAATATCTCATGAAAGCAGATGACCTGTAGAAAAACAAAATAGTAGTTGCAATTTGTAAAGTAGTAGTAAAGTCTGTTTTTACACTTGTACCTACAGGTAGACCTGTAATAGTACTTACCTGTAGGTAATGTAAACATCTCCTAAACCAGCGTTTCTCAACCAAGGGTGCCCAGGCAACCTGGGGCGCCTTGAAGCTTCTTCAGGGGTGCCTTGGCAAAATGTCTAAAAAAAAATTGTTCAAAACTTGTATACAAGCCAGAGGGTGGAACAAACCTGCCTTCTAGTTACACAAAGCCACATGTTTTCATTGTGCGCCATTACGACCTTCTAGCCACCGCCATCCTGACAACCAATGACATCATTAGTTGATAAGGAGGATGTCAGCAGCCTGCACAGCATCTAGTTTGTCCATAATTTTAAAGAGTGCCTCGGGACTGTCCATAATTTAACCGCCTCCCACACACCATATAAGGTAATGACGTGCGCAAGGCGGTTCTCTCGTTCTGGGAGGACATCATATGACGTCCTCCCATTCTAACCGCGCATGCGTGGCTTCGGGGGCGCTCAGCGTGGCGATCGGTGGTGTGCTGTGTCCCTCGGTGCTATCAGTGGAAAGAGCCAAAGACGTTGGTTCGGTCATGTGATCAGCTGTGTCCAATCACAGCTGGTCGCATGTAAATAAGGAAATGCTGGTTATGGGAATTGCTCTCCTCACGAGCTGTCACGCTGACAGAGGAGAGGAGAGCCGGTAATCGACATTACTAAGAGGGGACATGTACACTGATGATCAGTGTGCCCTGATGATCAGTGTGGCCCCAGCAGTGCCACCTGTCAGTGTCCATCAGTGCCATCTGTCAGTGTCCTTCAATGCCACATATCAGTGCCCATCGGAGCTGCCTTTCAGTGCCAGTCAGTGCCACCTATCAATGCTAGTCAGTGCTGCCTATCAGTGCCCGTCAGTGCTGCCTATCAGTGAGTGCTGCCTTTCAGTGCCCATCAATGATGCCTGTCAGTGCCATCTACCAGTGCCTCCTCATCAGTGCCCATCAGTGCAGCCTATCGGTGCCCATCCCTGCAGCCTCGTTAGCGCACATCAGTGAAGGAGAAAAATCACTTATTTACAAAATTTTATAACAAAAATTAAGAAACTTTTTTTCAAAATTTTCAGTTGTTTTTGGTTTGTTTAGCAAAAAATGAAAAATCCCCGAGGTTATTAAATACCACCAAAATAAAGCTCTATCTGTCTCTAAAAAATGATAAAGAATTCATATGAGTACAGTGTTGCATGACCGCGCAATTGTCATTCAAAGTGTGACAGCGCTGAAAGCTGAAAATTGGCCTGGGCTGGAAGGGGGTAGAAGTGCCCTGTAGGCAGGAAGGGGGTAGAAGTGCCCTGTAGGCAGGAAGGGGGTAGAAGTGCCCTGTAGGCAGGAAGGGGGTAGAAGTGCCCTGTAGGCAGGAAGGGGGTAGAAGTGCCCTGTAGGCAGGAAGGGGGTAGAAGTGCCCTGTAGGCAGGAAGGGGGTAGAAGTGCCCTGTAGGCAGGAAGGGGGTAGAAGTGCCCTGTAGGCAGGAAGGGGGTAGAAGTGCCCTGTAGGCAGGAAGGGGGTAGAAGTGCCCTGTAGGCAGGAAGGGGGTAGAAGTGCCCTGTAGGCAGGAAGGGGGTAGAAGTGCCCTGTAGGCAGGAAGGGGGTAGAAGTGCCCGGTAGGCAGGAAGGGGGTAGAAGTGCCCTGTAGGCAGGAAGGGGGTAGAAGTGCCCTGTAGGCAGGAAGGGGGTAGAAGTGCCCGGTAGGCTGGAAGGGGGTAGAAGTGCCCTGTAGGCAGGAAGGAGGTAGAAGTGTCCTGTAGGCAGGAAGGGGGTAGAAGTGTCCTGTAGGTGAGGGGTTAAAGGGTGCTTTGACCAAAAAAAAAGGTTGAGAAACTGTCCTAAATGTGCACCGTTTAGGAGATATTTACCTGCGTAGAGCACAGACGCATGCGCTCTGAAAGAATGACATGCCCGTGACGTTCCTTTAGAGCAGTGTGCCGTAAAAAGTGACTCCCGCGTGCATGCGTTGCACATTATGAAAGACTTGCCTGAAAAGGAAGCCCTCCAGGCAGCGGAGTGCTGTCACGGCTCCTCGGGTCTTCCATCTTCACCTGGTCTTCCTTCTGAGCTTCGTGAGCTGCGGCCGTCTGATTGGCTGAGCTGCAATGTGTTCACTCCCGCGCATGCACGAACAAAGTTTTGACCCCGGCATGGCCCTCTCGATGGACGGCACTCGGTGCGCATGTGACGTCACCGGCACTTCTACAGCAAACATCTCCTAGACCAGGGGTGGACAACTGTGGCCCTCCAGCTGTTGGTGAACTACAAGTCCCACAATGCCTCGGCCTTTGAGAGTCGTGCTTGTAACTGTCAGTTTTGCAGTGCCTCATGGGACTTGTAGTTCTACAACAGCTGGAAGGGCACAGTTGCCCACCCCTGTCCTAGACGGTGATCGTTTAGGAGATATTTACAGTGCAAAGTAGAGTTTCCATCCACTTTAAGGGGCGAGGTGTGCGACAGACTTGAGACTGAAGGGCCCGAATTCGGCTGCACTGAGATACCATCTGGGCATGTTGCTGCCTGGCACCCGGATCTCTGCCAGGATGGTCTTAAGAAGCAACCAATGCTACATTTCCAGAAAACACTTGAACCCCCGAGGGGCTGCAGGCTGCCTTGGCACGTCTTTGCCCGTCACTCAGAGGTGTTAACAGTTTTGAGTGCGTAGAAATTTCCATTAACTAATGTTCTCGTTGCCATGATGAGCAACAGAGGGAAAAGGGCTTCTGGGCAGACCAGCCCTTCCTGTAGGGACTGTCAAGCCTGGGCCGGTCATTGCATGGAGTGACTAAGGTAGGATTGCTTCTAGCTGACTGCAGAGGCCGCGTTCTCTCAGGATGTATTTTAAAGGTTGGCTCCAGTCAGATAGAATTTTTGCATTAAAGCATATTTGGGACAAAGCCGGCCCTCGATGGATTTCAGTTTGTGCCATGGCCTGCTGCACCCCCCCGTACCTTCTGATAGTCATCAAGTATAGACGAGGTCTGTACAGAAAGTCGTGCAAAAGCGGGCAGAACTTTTTTTATTCACTTAAATTGGTTGGTCAAATATCACATGTTGGTGGAGTAACTTTTCCCCTATAACAGGGATGGACAGATGCAGCACTTTGTTTGCTTTTATCCGGCACTTGGGGCACTATTTTTATTCACTGACCCAATGGATCAATGATAGGGCATATTTCCCAACACTGGCACAATTCCTCCCAATAACACCAACGATGGGGCCCAGTGACACCAATGACGGGGCCCAATTCCCCCCAAGGACACTAAAGATAAAGCACAGTTCCCCCCAAGGACACCAACAATGGGGCCCAATGACACCAATGATGGGGCACAAAGGACTCCTGCCCTAGACACCGATAATGAGGCACTTTTCCTCTCACTGACACCAATGATGGGGCACTACTTCTCCCACTGATACTAATGATGGGGCATTATTCCTCCCACTGACACCCAAGGTGGGGCACCATTCATTCCACTGACAACAAAGATGAGGCCCTATTCCTTCTACTGACACCAATGTGGAGGCACTATTCCTCCTACTGACACCAATGATGGGGCACTATTCCTCCCACTGACACCAACGATGGGGCACTATTGCTTCCATTGACACCAATGATGGGGCACTATTCCTCCCACTGATACCAATGATGGGGCACTATTCCTCCCACTGATACCAATGATGGGGCACTATTCCTCCCACTGACACCAATGATGGGGCACTATTCCTCCCACTGACACCAATGATGGGGCACTATTCCTCCACTGACACCAATGATGGGGCATTATTCCTCCCACTGACACCCAAGGTGGGGCACCATTCCTCCCACTGACACCAATGATGGGGCACCATTCCTCCCACTGACACCAATGATGGGGCACCATTCCTCCCACTGATACCAATGATGGGGCATTATTCCTCCCACTGACACCCAAGGTGGGGCCCTATTCCTCCCACTGACACCAATGATGGGGCACTATTGCTTCCATTGATGCCAATGATGGGGCACTATAGCTTCCATTGGCGCCAATGATGGGACACTATTCCTCCCACTGACCGCAATGATGGGACACTATTTTTCCCACTGATACCAATGATGGGGCACTATTCCTCCCACTGACACCAATGATGGGGCACTATTCCTCCCACTAATACCAATGATGGGGCACTATTCCTCCCACTGATACCAATGATGGTGGGCTATTCCTCCCACTGACACCAATGATGGGGCACTATTCCTCCCACTGACACCAATGATGGGGCACTATTCCTCCCACTGATACCAATGATGGGGCACTATTCCTCCCACGGATACCAATGATGGGGCACTATTCCTCCCACTGACACCAATGATGGGGTACTATTCTTCCCACTGATACCAATGATGGGGCACTATTCCTCCCACTGACACCAATGATGGGGCACTATTCCTCCCACTGATACCAATGATGGGGCACTATTCCTCCCACTGACACCAATGATGGGGCATTATTCCTCCCACTGATACCAATGATGGGGCACTATTCCTCCCACTGATACCAATGATGGGGCACTATTCCTCCCAATGATACCAATGATGGGGCACTATTCCTCCCACTGACACCAATGATGGGGCACTATTCCTCCCACTGACACCAATGATGGGGCACTATTCCTCCCACTGACACCAATGATGGGGCACTATTCCTCCCACTGATACCAATGATGGGGCACTATTCCTTCCACTGACACCAAGGATGGGGCACTATTCTTCCCTCTATTACCAAAAATCAGTTCTTGTGAAGGAGGGTTGCAGGGTTTTGCAACATCCAAAAGTGCTACAGAATGTTTACGGAGGTGATTCCATTGATGAGAGTCCCCAGTGACAAAATGCTGCTCTTGTCAATGGTGTCATCTCCATAAACATTCGATTAGCCTTCTGTGGATGTCGGACAGCCTGCACTCCCCTTTAATTAAGAACTCAGTGACGGCACGTTGCCTCTATTTGGAATCCATTATTTACCTGAGGAGTTACTATAGAGGAAGAATTAATCTACCAACATGTGACTTTTAACCCCTTCAAGCCTGAGGGTAAAACAAATGTAAATGCCTGAGCACAATTCTGCAGCGTTGACATGTGATCGTAAAACCATCCATATCATCACAACTACTTTGTACATCCAGGTGGATTATACTGCGATTTTTTTTTTTTTTTTTTTTATTTTTTTTATTTTTTTTTTTTTTTGCAGGATAAATTGGGCTTTCATTTGATGGTAAATGGTAATAGATAGCTCCTGATTTTTTCTTTTATTATCAAAGGAAAACTGGCCCAAAATAGTAAAAAAAAAAAAATAATTTTTTTTTTATTTAGCTGTGTGTTTCTTGTTACTACCATAACCTACCACCAAAGAACAACCCAAAATAAATTCTCCAGCTCTTGGCGATCGCAGCGATACCATATATGTGTGTGTTATTTGTTGTTTGCACCCGCAGTACAGCCCAGAAACAATAGTGCGCATTTAGTTTTAGGTAAAAAGAAAAAATAAATATTAAAAAATAAAGAAACAATACCTAGATCAAGGTTTGATCTAGTTCAGTGCCAGGGTAAGTGTTTGGGTCAAGATGGGGGTCAAAGGTTAGGATTTTTTTTTTTTTAAATTAGTGTCTGTGTTTTTTAGGTTAAAAAAAAACACTGATATTAATTAAAAAAAAAAAAATCCTGACCTTTGACCCCCACCTTGACCCAAACACTTACCCTGGCACTGAACTAGATCAAACCTTGATCTAGGTATTGTTTCTTTATTTTTTATTTTATTTTTTAATATTTATATATATATATATTCCAACCATATTATGTAAAAATAACAAATGTTGATTCCAAATGTTTAAAATCTTATTAACATCATCCAATCTATAAATGTTACCCAATCCAATCTACACGGCTCTAAAAAAAAATGAAAGGAACACTTTGAAAACCCATCAGATCTCAATGGGGGAAACATCTCCTGCTCTGTATATCTATACTGACATGGACGGGGTGATTGGTGAGGAATGTAAATACGCCCCATCGTTTGATGGAAATGATCGACCTACAGAGGACTGAATTCAAAGACACCCCGAAAATCCAAGTGAAGAAATGATGCAGCAGGCGAGTCCATGTTGGTGAAATGTCATTGCAGCAACTCAGAATGGTCCTCAGTAGTCTGTGTGGCCCCCACGTGCTTGTATGCATGCCTGACAATGTCAGGGGAGGCTCCTAATGAGACCACGGATGGTGTCCTGGGGGATTTCCTCCCAGATCTGGACCAGGGCATCACTGAGCTCCTGGACAGTCTGAGGTGCAACCTGGGGGCGTCGGATGGACCGAAACATGACATCCCAGAGGTGATTTAGGTCAGGCGAGCGTGGGGGCCATTCAATGGTATCAATTCCTTCATCCTCCAGGAACTGTCTGCATACTCTCCCCACATCAGGCCCAGCATTGTTGTTCCCCAGGAGGAACCCAGGACCCACTGCACCAGGAGGAACCCAGGACCCACTGCACCAGGAGGAACCCAGGACCCACTGCACCAGGAGGAACCCAGGACCCACTGCACCAGGAGGAACCCAGGACCCACTGCACCAGGAGGAACCCAGGACCCACTGCACCAGGAGGAACCCAGGACCCACTGCACCAGGAGGAACCCAGGACCCACTGCACCAGGAGGAACCCAGGACCCACTGCACCAGGAGGAACCCAGGACCCACTGCACCAGGAGGAACCCAGGACCCACTGCACCAGGAGGAACCCAGGACCCACTGCACCAGGAGGAACCCAGGACCCACTGCACCAGGAGGAACCCAGGACCCACCGCACCAGGAGGAACCCAGGACCCACCGCACCAGGAGGAACCCAGGACCCACCGCACCAGGAGGAACCCAGGACCCACCGCACCAGGAGGAACCCAGGACCCACCGCACCAGGAGGAACCCAGGACCCACCGCACCAGGAGGAACCCAGGACCCACCGCACCAGGAGGAACCCAGGACCCACCGCACCAGGAGGAACCCAGGTCCCACCGCACCAGGAGGAACCCAGGTCCCACCGCACCAGGAGGAACCCAGGTCCCACCGCACCAGGAGGAACCCAGGTCCCACCGCACCAGGAGGAACCCAGGTCCCACCGCACCAGGAGGAACCCAGGTCCCACCGCACCAGGAGGAACCCAGGTCCCACCGCACCAGGAGGAACCCAGGTCCCACCGCACCAGGGGGAACCCAGGTCCCACCGCACCAGGGGGAACCCAGGTCCCACCGCACCAGGGGGAACCCAGGACCCCCTGCACCAGCGTAGGGTCTGACAATGGGTCCAAGGATTTCATCCCAATACCTAATGGCAGTCAGGGGGCCATTGTCTAGCCTGTAGAGCTCTGTGCGTCCCTCCATGGATATGCCTCCCCAGACCATCACTGACCCACCACCAAAACGGTCATGCTGAACCATGTTACAGGCAGCAGAAGGTTCTCCACGGCTTCTCCAGACCCTTTCATGTCTGTCACATGTGCTCAGGGTGAACCTGCTCTCATCTGTGAAAAGCACAGGGTGCCAGTGGTGGACTGTCCAATTCTGTTGTTCAATGACAAATGCCAATCCAGCTCTATGGTGCCAGGCAGTGAGCACAGGGCCCCCTAGAGGAAGTGACTTAATTCTCAGGTAACTGTGCAGCTGGGCTGAGGTCAGGATACTCAGAATCATGCGCAGAGTTAAAAGGACTGGTTCGGTTCAGCTTTCCTATAACCAGCCTCCTAAGCAACAGGGTATTCTACTACTATGCTGTGAATAAACCTGAATATCAGGATATAGTTGTCCCTTGTAGTGTAATAACTCTGTAGCCATGTGTGCGTTCTTTCTGATATTTGGGAATAGTAAGGTGGCGGAATGGTGTATAATGAGCATCTGCTCCTTTGTTTATTTTTATTTTTTAGATCCTTCAGCGACTAATAGTCCTGGCCTCAGAGTCTGTACATGTGCTGGAGGAGCAGCTGATGGAAGCGGCTGAGAACACCGACATTAAGGTGAGCCACTGTGGTCAGCTTTTTATTCCTTGTTACGCTTGTTTTGAAGCATCTCTAAATCTACCAGCACATGTAATAAATTGCAGCTCGACAGTCCTTAGATTTGTTGTTTCCTTTTTTTTTTTCTTTGTTTTTTTTTTTTTTTGTTTTATTAAATTTCTTTATTTGTTTTCACTCGTTGATCCTGCCAGTAACACACATAGGGGGACAACACTCACCCTACTGTATCTATGGAGGAGCAGCGTTGTCACCATAGAACAAGACTACAAACTCCCCTTTTTTAGAACCTGGAGGGAGATATTCTGTAGTCAGGACTGGAAACAATGTAACTAATAAAAGGGCTTCACCGCGAGCTGCCTGTGAGCTGGTGAGCAGAGAGCACAGGGACTTCACCGCGAGCTGCTGGTGAGCAGAGAGCACAGGGACTTCACCGCGAGCCGCCCGATTCTGGCCATACATGGGTCGAAAATTGACCAATTTTTCATCCGAAAATCAGATCTAAGAATAATCGGCTGATTTTCGCTCTGTGGGTCAATGGCATCGGCCGATTTTTGTGGTTTTTCCTCTTTTCGGTGATCGGGCATGTTGGAAAATTTGTGAAAAATGACCGATTTTCAACCCGATGATGGTCAAATCGTACGATCGTTTTTCCAAAAAGAATATGCACATAAGCCGTGACCTGGAAGGAACAGAAGTTTCGCCTGTTATATGGGGTGAACTTTATGACTCGGTCGGCCGATTTTCGAAATCAATGATGACTCCATCGGATTACCGAGCGAACAACGTTTCCGATTTTTGGACAAAAAATCGTTCAGAATTCGAACCATGTATGGCCTGCATTTGGTGTAAATTCAAAATCCTTTATGTGCAAAAACCCAGAAATCCCATATATGTAAGAAAATCTTTTTTTTTTTCTTTTTTTTTGTAATTTTTTGAAATTAGATAATTGCTCAGAACTCCCAAACATTCTATATTTTCAGAAAGCAAAAGCCCAGGTGACAAAAATGGAGGTCGTTGCAATTTTTTATGCCACTCGATAGTTGTGCGGCGGTTTTTCAAATGCTAAAGCATGAAAATATGCTTTAATGAATTTTAATGCACAAAAAAATATAATGCCCATTTTTGTGGGGGGGGTAAAATAGGAAAGATGATGTTACACCGAGTAAATAGATACCCAACACGTCAAGCTTTAAAATTGTGTACGCCCGTGGAATGGCAGCAAACTTCTGGTACTTGATGGGTGATGCTTTAAAAACCTTTACAGGTTACCATTTTAGAGGTAAACAGGGTGTTTGGTGTTAGAATTGTCGCTCTCGCTCCGGCGTTTGCGGCGATACCTCACATGTGCGGTGCGATCACCATTTACATAGGGGTGCATGTTTGCATTTGCACGGGGGACAGGATGCTTTCCATTTTTTAAATTATTGTTTAATTATTATGATTTTTTAATTTTGTTTGTGGTTTTTTTTTTTTACACTGTGTACATCTACAATTTTTTTTTTTTTTTTTGGATCAACTTTATTGCTATCACAAGGAATGAACAACATCCCTTGTGACAACATTAGTCGTGACAAGTCCTCTTTATGGAGAGATCTGGAGTCTGTTAGACCCCCATATCTCTCCTCTGTCCTCCAATGCATCTGCTTTCACAAGCTGGTAATGGCTCGTTTACAATAAACGGAGACCTTAAGCGTCAAAATCCTCATCGCTTCTGGTTTCATGGACCATAGGAATGATCGGGGAACAGGGGCGGACTGACAGCTCATGGGGCCCCCGGGCAATAGGGGATCATGGGGCCCCTGTGTCCTTGCCCACACTCAAACCACACCTAAAAAAGCTTATGAAAAAACCTATGAAAGGTTCCAGGGGCATCTCATGGGGCCCCTTACTGATCCCGGGCCCTCGGGCTGCGCCCGAGAGCTCAAATGGTCAGTCTGCCCCTGTCGGGGAATTTCCGTTCCTCCCTATCTATGGTCAGCCGGCGGAAGCGCTGGCTTTCCCTTTCCACCGGGGAGCCCGGAAAGGCGGAGGAGGAGGGGAGGAACCACCTTCCGTCGCATGTAAAAGCGATCCATTGGCTATATAGCCGCTCTGATTACTTTTACACTAGAGAGCATTGCTGGCTCAAAAAAAAAATTCATTCAAGTTACTGGGATCATGACTGACCATGTAAACCTAAGGGCAGCAAGCGGTTAACCACTTCCAGTCCGGACACTTTCCCCCCTTCCAGTCCGGACACTTTCCCCCCCTTCCAGTCCGGACACTTTCCCCCCCTTCCAGTCCGGACACTTTCCCCCCCTTCCAGTCCGGACACTTTCCCCCCCCTTCCAGTCCGGACACTTTCCCCCCCCTTCCAGTCCGGACACTTTCCCCCCCCTTCCAGTCCGGACACTTTCCCCCCCTTCCAGTCCGGACACTTTCCCCCCCTTCCAGTCCGGACACTTTCCCCCCCCTTCCAGTCCGGACACTTTCCCCCCCCTTCCAGTCCGGACACTTTCCCCCCCCTTCCAGTCCGGACACTTTCCCCCCCCTTCCAGTCCGGACACTTTCCCCCCCCTTCCAGTCCGGACACTTTCCCCCCCCTTCCAGTCCGGACACTTTCCCCCCCCTTCCAGTCCGGACACTTTCCCCCCCCTTCCAGTCCGGACACTTTCCCCCCCCTTCCAGTCCGGACACTTTCCCCCCCCTTCCAGTCCGGACACTTTCCCCCCCCTTCCAGTCCGGACACTTTCCCCCCCCTTCCAGTCCGGACACTTTCCCCCCCCTTCCAGTCCGGACACTTTCCCCCCCCTTCCAGTCCGGACACTTTCCCCCCCCTTCCAGTCCGGACACTTTCCCCCCCCTTCCAGTCCGGACACTTTCCCCCCCCTTCCAGTCCGGACACTTTCCCCCCCCTTCCAGTCCGGACACTTTCCCCCCCCTTCCAGTCCGGACACTTTCACCCCCCCCCCCTTCCAGTCCAGGCCAATTTTCAGCTTTCAGCGCTATCACATTTTGAATGACAATTGCGCGGTCATGCAACACTGTACCCATATGACTTTTTTAGCATTTTGTGAGACAGATAAAGCTTTATTTTGGTGGTATTTATTCACTGCTGGGATTTTTATTTTTTTTTGCTATATAAATGAATAACTCCAAAAATTTTGAAAAGTGCTTTTCTTATAAAATTTTGCAAATAATATTTCATCATAAATCTTGGCCAAAATTTATTCTGTTATCTTTTTAGTATAAAAAAAAAAAAAAAAATCCAAATTAGTTTATAACCAAATATTATAATTTTTAAACATTTTTTTTTTAATTTTTTTTATATTAGTTTTTGTTTTTTTGTTTTTTTTTTTGCATATTGTCACCCTAGCAATACAGGTGTACATGGTAACACTGCACTACTTGTGGGGGGCGATGATTTTTTTTTTTTTTTCTTTTGTTACACTGATTGCTTTTACACCTATAAAGGCTGTAAAAGCAATCATTTCTCCTTCTCTCTGGCTGCATTCCTGCAGCCATTGAGAAATACTGTGAGAGCTGTGATTGGTCACAGCTTGTCACATGGTACAAGGCTGTTGTGAATGGCCCTGTACCATGTGACCTCTGTGATCATTCACAGATTTCACACGTAGTACGCAATGATGTCAGAAGTGACATAATTGCTTACTACTCTTCATGTGATCACTGATTGGCCAATCAGTGATCACATGATCGGGACCTCGCACAGAAGTCCCGTCCGACGATCGGTGTCCCACTGTGTTCGAAGGACACAGTGGGCACCAGATCGCGCTGCTGCGCGATCCCAGGGAGAGTGCACAAGCAGGGGGTGGGGAGAATGTTTATAAACAACCACCCAACCCTGCACTGCCACCGTCTGGCCGTTTATACACAACGGCCGGACGGGAAGTGGTTTAAGGGGCAAAAAGCCTAAAAAAGGGAAAACTAATGCAGCTACCACATCTAAGGGTGTGGTTAGCTGTAATATGTGACATCTTTGTTTGGGTTTAGATACGTCTGAGCTCACTCCTTCCATTACCTGAATCTTCCATCTCAGGCATGTTGTAGTCACATTGGAGAGGAGCTGCGGTTGTGATGGCGTCTGTGACATCACCCGCCCGCCCCTTGTGTGCAGGTTATGAGATCGGGAGATGACAGCAGAATCCATTCTAGTCTACGTTGTGTCATTATTTGTTTTTTTGCCAAATCTGAGGACTGCAACAAACCCGGTGTTGGATGATAAAATCCCAGGTGGGTGAAGGTATGTCACCTTTTTATGGAGCAGACAAGTCCTTTAAGGTAATAACCTGCCTATGGCATCACAAGATCCTATCGCCCAATGATCAGGGAGGAGGAGTTATGTCATTGCTGATAGGTGGATTATATATTACCGGCTGACATGGTATATCTGGGAGGCTTCCAATACTGTGAGAGGTGAGGATTGCATGGGAAGTAATATTACAATGATACGATTTTTAAAGTGTTCCTAAACCCCCAACAGTACAATCAGTCTGTAGATGCAGGAAAGCGTGCTGGTTATACTCACTGTGGAACCTAAGGGGTTAATCCTCTGCATTGTGTAAAAAGGCTGTTTGATCCTGTCTTCTCTGATCTTCCCCTTCTTCCACTGTCCCCAATCCATCTATTGATAGTACAGAGCTCTAGGAGTCACTCTGCACATGCTCAGTTTAGTGTGTATTGCATAGAGAGGTTTTTTTCTTTTGGGATGTTTGGTGTCAGTGACAGGAATTGTGCCCCATTGTTGTCTGTCATTGGGAAAATTTGTGCCCCATCGTTGGTGTCATTGGTCCCCTTTGTTGTTTGTCATTGGGATAAATTGTGCCCCATCATGGTGTTATTGGGCCCCATTGTTGTATGTCATTGGGATAAATTGTGCCCCATCATGGTGTCATTGGGTCCCATTGTTGTATGTCATTGGGATAAACTGTGTCCCATCGTTGGTGTCATTGGGCCCCATCGTTGTATGTCATTGGGATAAATTGGGCCCCATTGTTGTATGTCATTGGGATAAATTGTGCCCCATTGTTGGTGTCATTGGGCCTCATCGTTGTATGTCATTGGGATAAATTGTGCCCCATTGTTGTATGTCATTGGGATAAATTGTGCCCCATTGTTGTATGTCATTGGGATAAATTGTGCCCCATCATGGTGTCATTGTGCCCCATTGTTGTATGTCATTGGGATAAATTGTGCCCCATCGTTTGTGTCTTTGGGCCCCATTGTTGTATGTCATTGGGAAAATTTGTGCCCTGTTTTTGTATGTCATTGGGATAAATTGCGCCCCATCGTTGGTGTGATTGGGCCCCATTGTTGTATGTCATTTGTGAAGATTTGTGTCCCATCGTTGGTGTCATTGGGCCCCATTGTTGTATGTCATTGTGGAGATTTGTGCCCCATCGTTGGTGTCATTGGGCCCCATTGTTGTATGTCATTGTGGAGATTTGTGCCCCATCGTTGGTGTCATTGGGCCCCATTGTTGTATGTCATTGGGAAGATTTGTGCCCCATCGTTGGTGTCATTGGGCCCCATTGTTGTATGTCATTGTGGAGATTTGTGCCCCTTCGTTGGTGTCATTGGGCCCCATTGTTGTATGTCATTGGGAAAATTTGTGCCCCATTGTTGTTTCATTGGGAGGAATTGTGCCCTTTCATTGGTTTCAATGGGGCAAATTATGCCCCATTACTGGTATCTGTGGATGAAATAGTGCCCCAAGGGCCGAATTAAAGCGAGCAAAGGGCCAAATCTGGTGTACATGGCACGCTAGTGTGCATGGAGCCTAAGGGCTGGTTCACACTATAGAAATGCAGTCCTGAAGCATTCCGAATGCGTTTCCGCATGTGCATTTTTTATGCATTTTTCAAGTGTTCCAGTGTGCTTTTTATGCATTCCAGTTAATTTTTTCCCCTCTCTCTTTCTTCAATTGAAATAGGGACATGTGCATTCCAGTGTGCGTTTGGTGCGTTCCATTGTGCGTTTGGTACGCTCCAGTGTGTTTTTGATGCGTTTTACCACGTTCCAGTGCAGTTCTGTGCAAAAAAAAATGCAGCCTGTTCTACGGTTTTTCCTGCAACCAGAATGCACTGGAGCTACAAGCCCTGATGTGAACTACGACAACCATATCACCTTCTTTCTGTGCATTTTTCTGTGTTAATCCTCTGCATTGTGTAAAAAGGCTGTTTGATCCTGTCTTCTCTGATCTTCCCCTTCTTCCACTGTCCCCAATCCATCTATTGATAGTACAGAGCTCTAGGAGTCACTCTGCACATGCTCAGTTTAGTGTGTATTGCATAGAGAGGTTTTTTTCTTTTGGGATGTTTGGTGTCAGTGACAGGAATTGTGCCCCATTGTTGTCTGTCATTGGGAAAATTTGTGCCCCATCGTTGGTGTCATTGGTCCCCTTTGTTGTATGTCATTGGGATAAATTGTGCCCCATCATGGTGTTATTGGGCCCCATTGTTGTATGTCATTGGGATAAATTGTGCCCCATCATGGTGTCATTGGGTCCCATTGTTGTATGTCATTGGGATAAATTGTGCCCCATCATGGTGTCATTGGGTCCCATTGTTGTATGTCATTGGGATAAATTGGGCCCCATTGTTGTATGTCATTGGGATAAATTGTGCCCCATCGTTGGTGTCATTGGGCCTCATCGTTGTATGTCATTGGGATAAATTGTGCCCCATTGTTGTATGTCATTGGGATAAATTGTGCCCCATTGTTGTATGTCATTGGGATAAATTGTGCCCCATCATGGTGTCATTGTGCCCCATTGTTGTATGTCATTGGGATAAATTGTGCCCCATCGTTTGTGTCTTTGGGCCCCATTGTTGTATGTCATTGGGAAAATTTGTGCCCTGTTTTTGTATGTCATTGGGATAAATTGCGCCCCATCGTTGGTGTGATTGGGCCCCATTGTTGTATGTCATTTGTGAAGATTTGTGTCCCATCGTTGGTGTCATTGGGCCCCATTGTTGTATGTCATTGTGGAGATTTGTGCCCCATCGTTGGTGTCATTGGGCCCCATTGTTGTATGTCATTGGGAAGATTTGTGCCCCATCGTTGGTGTCATTGGGCCCCATTGTTGTATGTCATTGTGGAGATTTGTGCCCCTTCGTTGGTGTCATTGGGCCCCATTGTTGTATGTCATTGGGAAAATTTGTGCCCCATTGTTGTTTCATTGGGAGGAATTGTGCCCTTTCATTGGTTTCAATGGGGCAAATTATGCCCCATTACTGGTATCTGTGGATGAAATAGTGCCCCAAGGGCCGAATTAAAGCGAGCAAAGGGCCAAATCTGGTGTACATGGCACGCTAGTGTGCATGGAGCCTAAGGGCTGGTTCACACTATAGAAATGCAGTCCTGAAGCATTCCGAATGCGTTTCCGCATGTGCATTTTTTATGCATTTTTCAAGTGTTCCAGTGTGCTTTTTATGCATTCCAGTTAATTTTTTCCCCTCTCTCTTTCTTCAATTGAAATAGGGACATGTGCATTCCAGTGTGCGTTTGGTGCGTTCCAGTGTGCGTTTGGTGCGTTCCATTGTGCGTTTGGTACGCTCCAGTGTGTTTTTGATGCGTTTTACCACGTTCCAGTGCAGTTCTGTGCAAAAAAAAATGCAGCCTGTTCTACGGTTTTTCCTGCAACCAGAATGCACTGGAGCTACAAGCCCTGATGTGAACTACGACAACCATATCACCTTCTTTCTCTGCATTTTGGATGCAGAAAAAAGCAACTGAAAGGCATGGAGTGTGAACTGGCCCTTAAAGTGGTTGGAAAGGTGTTTTTTACCTCCATGTATTCTATGCATGAAGGTAAAAAAACCTTTTGTGTGCAGCAGTGCCCCCAGCCCCCCTAATATTTACCTGAGCCCCATCACGGTCCATCGATGTGCACGAGAACCTTGACTGTGTCGGGTCGCTGCCTCCTCATTGGCTCCGACATTCTCAATCACAGCCAGTGAGCCAATGAGGAGACAGAGGGGGTGGGGATGAGCTGAGGCTCCATGTGTGAATAATCGGGAGTGCTCCTGCTAGGGTGCCCCTATAGCAAGCTGCTTGCTGTGGGGGCACCCGACAGAAAGGAGGAGCCAGGAGCGGTGGCGGGGGACCCGCAAAAAGGAGGATCTGGGCTGGTCTGTGCAAAGCCACTGCACACAGCAGGTAAGTATAGACAGGTTTGTTATTTTACAAAAAAAAAAAAACCTGAACCTTAATTATTGCTTTAGCCTTCACACTTCTGTGGCGCGGCATATCGCATGTGAAGCACACAAGAACCGCACCGCATTCCTGTGCAAATCCCATGCAAATTCTGTGCAGTGCGATTTTAGCCATACATTTTCTACGGCTCAAATCCAGGACCTTTTTTTTGGTCGGCACTAGAATTGGATCGCATGGGTATTCACACCTATGCGATCCGATTCTGCACATCGCACCACGTTTTTGTGAACCAATTTCGGGGTGTTGTTAACATACAAACCCGCAGAGGTTCACCTGAACGGGGTGCGATTGTGATGTGATGCGGTGCAGAATTCGCACAGAAAACCGGTCTAAATTCCGCACAGCATCAGTGTGAACCCGGGCTTAAAGGATGAGTTCACTTTTTATTACATGTTACACCTGTACATGTAATATGTGTAATATGTTCTGAAATGACCGGCCCCCCGATCTTATCACCCCCCGCTAGCTGTCAAAATTTAGAAAACCGCTCAGTTGCGTCACTGAATGAGAAACTACAAGTCCCAGCAGCCTTTGCAGCTGACTGCTTGTAAGTTCTCCATGAACTACCACGACGCTATGAGCGCTGTGGTAGTTCATCGATTCTTCCTGTCAGCAGATATCGAGGTACGAGTACATAGATACACTGACAGATCTGCAGGAGACCGGCATCAGAGATCTGCTCATCGCCAGTGCAATGCTTTCCAGGCTCCTGCCACAAAAAGTAGTAAATGCAAATTTTCATGCATAACAAAAAGTAACAAATGCACATTTTTATGCGTAATAAATGCACATTTTTTTGCCTAACAAAAAGTAATAAATGCAAATTTTTTTGCCTAACAAAAAGTAACAAATGCATTTTTTTTTGCCTAATAAAAAGTAATAAATGCACATTTTTATGCATAACAAAAAGTAATAAATGCAAATTTTTTTGCGTAATAAAAAGTAATAAATGCACATTTTTATGCATAACAAAAAGTAATAAATGCACATTTTTATGCATAACAAAAAGTAATAAAGGTACATTTTTTTTGCCTAACAAAAAGTAACAGATGCACATTTTTATGCGTAATAAATGCACATTTTTTCCTAACAAAAAAATGTGCATTATTTATTGTTGACAGGTGAACTTCTGCTTTAGCTCACACCGCTGCGATTTGTGTGCAATTTCAGCATAATTTCTGGAGTCTTTATTGCTCCTTGTGAAGATTTTTAACGATTTCTTGCGATTTGCAGAGCGATTTCCATTCTATTCTATGTACATGAAATCGCAATCAATTGCAGAAAAAGCCACGCAAGAACTACTTTAGAAATCGCGCTGCAGCAAATCGCACGTGTTAAGACCCCGACATTCACATTCATTAGACGCGATTTCAGGTACGATTTTCAATTCCCAAATCGCACCGGTATGACTGGGCACTAAAGTGGAAATCTTTTCTTTTTTTTTTTTTTTCTTCTGTAGCCAACCACAAGGGGTCACAGTAGCGACATCACATGCAATGTTGCGGCCGTGTCACCCTGCTTGCCGGATCTATGATACTTTTATACTCGGGAGCGTTTTGTTTGCATTTGGTATTTTTGGATTATAGAGAAGTGCAGTGTACACAGAGAAAAGTCTTATTATTTTTTGTTGTTTTCGGCTGGGCTTTGAGTATTAACCATTTGCCCTCCGGAAAGGTTTACCCAACCCCCCCATCATTCCCCCCCCCCCAACATCCCCCCCCCCCCCAACATCCCCAGTGACACCAATACAGTGATCAGTGCTAATAAAAAGCACTGACACTGTACTAATGACACTGGGCAGGAAAGGGGTTAACATCTGGGGCGATCAAAGGGTTAACTGTGTGCAGGGAGTGTTTTAGTAGGGGGCCACGTCTGTGTGCTTCACTGTAAGCACACTGCTTTGGATGGCTGTGCTGTGGAGTGTGCCCAAACTGACAGGGAGGTGAACTGTTAGTAAACAAAACAGTCCTCATCCCCGTTGGAGATCCTCGATAATCACTGTGTGATTGATGTGTACTATGTTGTGCTTTACTAGGGGGCGTGCTGGTTTTTATCTCCCTGCTTTATGGGATTAAAAGCAGCATGTCCCCGCTGACAGGAGAGGGATCTGTGTTGTTTACACTCACAGATCTCTCCCCTGTCTGCTGCTCCGCCCATCACCGAGTCCCGGCCATGAATGGCTGACCAGGACCCGGTGATTGGCATCTTCGGGAGCCAATGACAGCATGGGTAGGGCGGCACGCCCGAATTTAACCACTTCCTGTCCGGACACTTTTACCCCCTTCCTGTCCAGGGCAATTTTCAGCTTTCAGCGCTATCACACTTTGAATGACAATTGCGCGGTCATGCAACACTGTACCCATATGAATTTTTTACCATTTTTTTGAGACCGATAAAGCTTTATTTTGGTGGTATTTATTCACCGCTGGGATTTTTATTTTTTTTGCTATGTAAATGAAAATGTCCAAAAATTTTGAAAAAAGTGTTTTTCTTATAGAATTTTGCAAATAAATAATATTTCATCATAAATCTTGGCCAAAATTTATTCCGTTATCTTTTTAGTAAAAAAAAAAAAAAAATAAAATACGCCAAATTAGTTTATAACCAAAAATTATAATTTTAAACATTTTTTTTACATTTTTATTTTATTTTTTATATTTTTTTTTTTACATACTGTCACCCTAGCAGTACAATGTCACCATGGTGACACTGTACTACTTGTGGGGGGTGATAAAGATTATATATTTTTTTTTCACAGTGATTGCTTTTACACCCATATAGGACGTAAAAGCAATCATTTCTCCTTCTCTCTGTCTGCATTTTTGCAGCCATTGAGAAATACTGTGTGAGCTGTGATTGGTCAGAGCTTGTCACATGGTACAAGGCTGTTGTGAATAGCCCTGTACCATGTGACCTCTGTGATCATTCACAGATTTCACACATAGTAAGCAATGATGTCAGAAGTGACATCTTGCTTACTACTTTGCATGTGATCACTGATTGGCCAATCAGTGATCACATGATCGGGACCTCGTACAGAGGTCCCGTCTGACGATCGGTGTTTCACTGTGTCCGGAGGACACAGCGGGCACTGGATCGCGGTGCTGCGCGCTCCCAGGGAGCGCGCACAACTAGAAATAGCAGGTGCCGTTTATGAACGGCAACCCGCCCCTGGAGTGCCACCATCCTGCCGTTTAAAAACAGTAGGCGGACGGCAAGTGGTTAAAAGGATGCATTTTTTTTTTTTCTCAGCAAAAACTGCTCAGTGTGAAGACAGCCTATCGGCCGAAAGGTGCTTAAAATAAATTCATATTCATTTAAATAATATTCATGAAAAAAATTGCTGTGACACGATAAAGCTCCTAAAATACGGCTTGAACATTTACAGTGGGCAAAGGATGCTGGTGGATTGGCAATGCCTAACGCCTGGCTTCACTGCTTGATGGCCCACCTCTGGTATGGACCCTCCCCGACCCAGCAGTTACCCCCCTCCCGGTTCCTCCAATACCATTCTACTTCACACAGGTGGTGGATCTTCCACTAGGATTGGAGGCCGGAGGCTTTGCCCAATCTGATAGGCTTTTGCCTACATACGCCCCAATTCAAAAAGTCTGGAACAAGACTAAGCAGTTGCAACAGGTCTCTGTCTTTACCCACTATAGTCCCATATGGCAAAATACCGATTACCCTGAATTGGCGAAGTTACAGCATGCTTGTTAGGGATCCGGGTATGACCAGAAATGGGTGGACTGACACAAGGAAGTAGCAGGCTTCAGGAACACAGGCGTAGTCAGGGCTGGAGAGGTGGAATGGTCAGGCAGGCTGTAAGGTACTGTCAGGCACCGCCCGGCAGGATCTCTAGTGACCCACAGAACAGGATTCCCCAGGGGGCGGAGTCTAAGCCCCAGTCTGCCTTTTCACCAAAGCCCCTGATGGTGGGGATGGACTTGGCGCAGGACTGAGACCAGGTCGCGGCCCCTCAGTGCACCCAACTGTGGTAGAGGGGTCCGCCGAGGGTATGTACCGGGGGAAAGCCTGATGTGAAGGGGCTGGCAGGTTTGGACAGTAGTGACTGGATCCGTGCGGGATGGATGGATCGTCTGGGTAGCGTCAGGCGTAGACAGGGAGGCCAGGTCAGCAACGTGCGGGCAGTGAGGTACCGGAGGAGCAGGCAGAGAATGGTCAGGGTCACAAGCCGGGTTCAGTAACTCACGGGCAGCGCGGTACAGAGGATCAGGCAGAAGGATGGTCAGGCAAGCCAGGGGTTCAACAGGAGACGGTCAGCAGAGGTCAGGATCAAAGCAGGGTCAGCGACTAGGCAGGAACACAGGATATCAGGGAGCGGAGTTCCAGCCGTTTTTTGTGTATGTTAAAAGTTAGCAGCTACGAAAGCTGTAGCTGCTGACTTTTAACCCCTCACCCTCCTGAGGATTCCCCCCCCCCCCCTTCTTGTATTTAGGGTGTGACAGGTTACGATGCAGTACCCCCTTCCTAGCCCCCCACACTGTCACCTTTTAACCCCTCGCCCTCCTGAGGATCCCCCCCCCTCCTATATTTAGGGTGTAACAGGTTACAATGCAGCACCCCCTTCCTAGCCCCCCACACTGTCAGCTTTTAACCCCTCGCCCTCCTGAGGATTCCCCCCCTTCCTGTATTTAGGGTGTGACAGGTTACGATGCAGTACCCCCTTCCTAGCCCCCCACACTGTCACCTTTTAACCCCTCGCCCTCCTGAGGATTCCCCCCCCCCCCCTTCCTGAACATTTAGGGTGTAACAGGTTACGATGCAGTACCCCCTTCCTAGCCCCCCACACTGTCACCTTTTAACCCCTCGCCCTCCTGAGGATCCCCCCCCCTCCTATATTTAGGGTGTAACAGGTTACAATGCAGCACCCCCTTCCTAGCCCCCCACACTGTCACCTTTTAACCCCTCGCCCTCCTGAGGATTCCCCCCCTTCCTGTATTTAGGGTGTAACAGGTTACGATGCAGCACCCCCTTCCTAGCCCCCCACACTGTCACCTTTTAACCCCTCGCCCTCCTGAGGATTCCCCCCCCCCCTTCCTGAACATGTTATTTTTTGCGTTACTGCGCTGCATTACTTTAACTGACAATTGCGCGGTCATGCAACGCTGCACCCAAATTAAATGTATGTCATTCCCCCCCCCCACTAATTGAGCTTTCTTTCGGTGGTATTTGATTGCCTGTGTGTTTTTTTTTTTATTTTTTGCACTATAAAAAAAAAAAAAAAAAAGAATTTTGAGAAAAAAAAAAACTTATATTTTTGACTTTTTGCTGTTTAAACATGTCCAGTAAAAAAATAAAAAAAATCACATTTTGTCATTAATTTAAGCCAAATGTATTCTGCTCCGTGTCTTTGCTAAAAAAAAAAAAAAAAAATCCCAATATGTGTAAATTAATTGGTTTACGTGAAATTTATAGCATTTACAAAGAGTGGTATAGATACTGGGATTTATTTATTTATTTTTTAATTTTTACTAGTAATGGTGGCAATCAGCGACTTATAGCGGGACTGCGGTGGACATTCTGACACTGGAGGGAACTGACTTGGTGTCACTGACATCCCCAGTGACACCAATACAGTGATCAGTGCTACAAAAAAAAAAAAAGCATTGACATTGTACTAATGGCACTGGGCAGGAAGGGGTAAACATGAGGGGCGATCAAAGGGTTAACTGTGTGCTGGGAGTGTTTTAGCAGGGGGTGGTGTCTGTGTGCTTCACAGTAAGCACACTGCTCTGGATAGCTGGACTGTGCAGTGTGCCCGAGGTGACAAGGAGGAGAACTGTTAGTAAACAAAACAGTCCTCCCCCCATTGGAGATCCTCGATAATCACTGGGCACCGGCGGGTAATCACTGGGTGGGACCCTGTGACTGACAGCTGCAGCTGTGTTTATGAGGCCATGAAACAGAGCAAAGATATGAGGACTGGAAGATGGGACAGGTTGTCTTTTCAGGGTGTATTTAAAAAAATTGGCATCAATATCACTTTAGGGGGTCACTTTCACATACAGTGCTTAGCATAACTGAGTACACCCCAATAGATTTGTCAGAAAATCTTTACTTTCAGAATCAACATTTCCTATGGGACACTATACTACAAAATCCTCCCACAAATGCCGGCCTTTGATTGCAAACAAGATTTGGTAATTTGCACACGCAAAAATATATTTTTCCTAACAAATTCATTCCTGACCATGCTGCGAAAATGAACACACCCCAATGAAAGTCTTAGGAGCAAAGACACATTTTAGACAACAAAATCCTAATAAGAATTCAACTACAGGGGAGTCTAATTATTCATTAAATAGGTGTCCAGTAGATGGTTGATTATAAAAGGGCGTTACCTAACAAAGAAAACCCCTCCCATTTCATGCTGTCAGCAATGGCATCACATGGAAGAGAAATGTCACAAGGCCTGAGAAAGAAAAAAATTTCTATACACAAGAAAGGTGAAGGCTACAAGAAGATCAGCAAAGCTTTACTTATCAGTCAGAATACTGTAGGAAAAGTGATACAAAAATGTAATAAATATGGAACTGCAACCATTTCACAGAGACATCCAGGCTGTCCGTGGAAGTTAACACCTTGACAGGAGCATCTTCTGATGAGAAGGGTTGAAGAAAATCGCAATGCAAGTTCACTGCAGTTAGCTAAAGAAGTAAAAAAACTTGGGTGATCGTTTCCCGTGACACAATACGGCGTACACTGCAGAGGAATGGCATGCATGGGTGTCAACCATGAAGGAACACTCTCCGAAAGCCCATGCACAAAAAAGCCCACCTAGAATTTGCCAGGGCCCATGCTGAAAAAGAAGACCACTGGGACTCTACTCTGGAGTGATGAGACCAAGATAAATGTTTTTGGAACTGATGGCTTCAAAACTGTATGATGTCACAAAGGTGAGGAGTACAAAGAAAAATGCATGGTGCCTACTGTGAAACACGGTGGTGGCAGTGTCCTTCTGTGGGGCTTCATAAGTGCTGTTGGTGTCGGGGAGCTGCATTTCATGGATGCTATCATGAATTCACAGATGTACTGCTCTATATTGAAAGAGAAGATGCTGCCATCACTCCGTGCCCTTGGTCATCGTGCACTTTTTCAACATGACAATGATCCAAAACACACATCTAAGGCCACTGTTGCATTTCTGAAGACGAACCGGGTGACAGTGATTCCGTGGCCAAGCATGTCTCCTGATCTGAACCCTATTGAAAACCTATGGGGAATTCTGAAGAGACAAGCTGAGCATCACTCTCCATCCAGAATTCAGGCTCTAAAGAGGTCGTTCTTGAAGAATGGAAAAAGATCGATGTTGCAATATGTCGCCAACTTGTCCATTCCATGCCTAGAAGACTTGGTGCCGTCCTTACAAATCATGGAGGTCATACAGAATACTAGATGGAGGAGTCTTTGTTGTGGGGTGTGTTCATTTTTGCATCAACTAATTTGATTTTGACATCTAAGTGATATTATTCACCTTCCTTTCATGTCACGAGCTAATCAAATGTTCTATAAAACTCAGTTTTGTCAAAATTTTGGAAATTGTTCTTGTGTTCATTGAGATTTTGATTAAAATCTCACTTTTCAAAAGGGTTGTACTCATTCATGCTGACCACTGTACATATCAGAAGTAGAAAGAGGTAAAACCTTCGAAGCAGATTGCCGCTGCATGAGAACGGTGTGCGTTGCTGTTCAGATTCAGGTGTTTACAATCCACCTCTCAGTAGTAACGCACGTCGCTTGCAGCCTCTTGATTCGTAGTGTTGGACTTACGGAGGGGCACTTGTCCGGGTAATCCTATTGATTGTTCAACCCTTAGACCATTGTCGGCTCCCAGCCAGCTCTTTAGAATCCAGTAAATATTTTTTGTTTGTTCTCGCATCTCCATTGAAGCAGAACCAATGGATGGGCGTTACTTCTTGACGCACCCAATCCCCTGTACAAAGGAAGAGCATACTGAACATATTTTCCATGTGTGCCTTGCTCTTCTACTCCATGCTGCTTCATTGCATTCCACTAGGTTAGGTTGCAGACATGGCATTTGCTGGCACTGGGCAGGCTGGCATGATTAGACTTGTGGTCAGGGTTGTTGTCAACCCACTGATTGTATGCTGGCAAACCACGAGTTTATTTATTGTAGCATGCTAATCATTTAGTAGTAGTGTCTCATTTAACCCCTTCCTGCTGTCAGAATGTTTATGAACGTTCCCCAGCCTGATGCCTGTTACTGGGGACATCCTCCCCTTGAGCTCCACTTTGCACGGCTGGTGGCTCTCAATCCCAGCTGTCGCTGACCACTCTGTTCTCCAGAATCTTTATGAAAGTTCCCCAGCCTGATGCCTGTTACTGGGGACGGGTTACCAAATGATCATCCTGTTGAGCTCCCATTTGCATGTCTGGTGGCTCTCAATCCCAGCTGTCGCTGACCACTCTGTTCTTCAGAATGTTTTTGAATGTTCCCCAGCCTGTTACTGGGGACTGGTTACCAAATGATCAGCCTCTTGAGCTCCACTTTGCACGGCTGGTGGCTCTCAATCCCAGCTGTCGCTGACCACTCTGTTCTCCAGAATCTTTATGAAAGTTCCCCAGCCTGGTGCCTGTTACTGGGGACGGGTTAACAAATGATCATCCTGTTGAGCTCCCATTTGCATGTCTGGTGGCTCTCAATCAAAGCTGTCGCTGACCACTCTGTTCTCCAGAATGTTTTTGAATGTTCCCCAGCCTGATGCCTGTTACTGGGGACTGGTTACCAAATGATCAGCCTCTTGAGCTCCACTTGCACGGTTGGTGGCTCTCAATCCCAGCTGCCGCTGACCACTCTGTTCTCCAGAATGTTTATGAAAATTCTCCAGCCTGATGCCTGTTACTGGAGACTGGTTACCAAATGATCCTCCCCTTGAGCTCCACTTTCCACATCTGGTGGCTCTCAATCCCTGCTGCCACTGACCACTTTGTTCTCCAGAATGTTTATGAACGTTCTCCAGCCTGATGCCTGTTACTGTGGACTAGTTAACAAGCATCCTCCCCTTGAGCTCCACTTTGCACGGCTGGTGGCTCTCAATCCCAGCTGCCACTGACCACTCTGTTCTCCAGAATCTTTATGAAAGTTCCCCAGCCTGATGCCTGTTACTGGGGACTGGTTACCAAATGATCAGCCTCTTGAGCTCTCATTTGCACGGCTGGTGGCTCTCAATCCCAGCTGCCACTGACCACTCTGTTCTCCAGAATCTTTATGAAAGTTCCCCAGCCTGATGCCTGTTACTGGGGACTGGTTAACAAATGATCCTCCCCTTGAGCTCCACTTTGCACGGCTGGTGGCTCTCATCCTGTCTGTCACTGACCACTCTGTTCTCCACTAATGGTTGGGAAATAGATGTGAGTTATTTATGCAGGGTGTTTATTGTAAGCTCACTAATCATTTACAGGTAGTGACTCATTTAACCCATAACTGCTTGCAGAATGTTTATTAAAGATCCCCAGCCTGATGCCTGTTACTGGGGACTGGTTAACAAATGATCGTCCCCTTGAGCTCCACTTTCCACGGCTGGGAGCTCTCAATCCCAGCTGCCACTGACCACTCTGTTCTCCAGAATGTTTATGAAAGTTCCCCAGCCTGATGCCTGTTACTGGGGACTGGTTAACAAATGATCCTCCCCTAGAGCTCCACTTTCCACGGCTGGTGGCTCTCAATCCCGGCTGCCACTGACCACTCTGTTCTCCAGAATGTTTATGAAAGTTCCCCAGCCTGATGCCTGTTACTGGCGACTGGTTAACCAACAGCATCCCCTTGAGTTCCACTTTGCATGTCTGGCGGCTCACAATCCCGTCTGTCACTGATCACTTTGTTCCCCACTAACGATTGGGAGTCTGGTGTGAAGAGGGATAGGAGACTGAGGACTCTGATGTGAGAGGGTAGAGGAGTGGACTGCAGACTCTTTTCTAATAGGGGGGTTTAGCACTTTAATGTAAATGAAAGGGGGGTGGCTGAGGACCCTGATGTGAAAAGGGGGTCCCTAATGTGACGGGGGTCCCGATGTAAAGGGAGACCCCTTTTCAGACTGAAGTGCCTTGAGAGAATTGCAGACTTTTAAGGGGTGTTGTGACTAAAGAAAGGTTGAGAAATGCTGGTGTAGAGGCACTCAAGTGGCCTGCATAGAGCTCTGACTACTAAACCGCATTGGGATGAATTGGAACATTGATTGTAAGCAGGGACGGGCTGACCATTTGGAAACTCAGGCACTGCCCGAGGGCCCAGGGTCAGTAGGGGGCCCCATGAAATGCCCCTGGTACCTTTTTCATAGGCTTTTTTTGAGTTTGGGCAAGCACACAGGGGCCCCATGATCCCCTATTGCCTGGGGGCACCATGAGTTGTCAGTCCGCCCCTGATTGTAAGCCAGTTCCAACATCAGTACCTGAACTCGCCGATGTCATTTTTTGGCTGAATGGGCCCAAATTTCCCACAAACACCCTCCAAAATGTTGTGGAAAGCCTGTACAGAAAAGGGAATCCAACTTCCCTGTATCATCCCGTGTTTTTGGAATGGAATATCCAGCAAGGTCATACAGATGTGAGGAATGATAAAAAAATAAAACCGAACACAGCGATACACAAGGCAACAGATCCTGGGGCGGGGGTGCAGATCGCTTCTTGGTTCTGCAGTGCGTGATGACGTCACAAGTGTGCGTGTTTCATTCGATATGATGTCAACTGGGGGGGGGGGGGGGGATCAGAAACCCCACTTGTGCACCACATATTAAATACACATCCAAAACAATGGGATAAAGGAAGCCGGAAACAGGAGGACTCCAGGAAGCCAAGCCTCATTTCCCAACCAATATGGGCAAAAATGTTTTCCAATATCAACCACAAAGCTAGTGCAGCAGTTTTTGGATTCCTATAGGTGTGACGGTCTGGTATCCATCCATCCTGACTCCTTTTGTATCTTTCATAAGCACTCGGGAATCCCCTCGTAGGTGAGGCAGTCTCCCACCTGTCGCTGCGGCAGTGTGTTATACAATACAGACCAGATTTTCTACGCCTGAGTGAAAAACGAGTCTTTCTGTCAGGTCTCATCTTGCACAGTGCCAGTTATGCAACCCGGGTGAATTTCTGTTTGTCTTCTCTGTATAACTCCGCAGAGCGGGGGAGTGAGATTCCGGCTTGCTGTCCCGTCCACGGCCAATCGCGGCTGCAGGGTCCTCTGCACATCAATGCTATCCCTACCGCCGTTCCTTTGTAGAGGAGGCGTCTTTATTTGCAATCTCAAACGTTATCTGTGTGTCTGGTGCGAATGATTTCACAGCAAATAAATCCTTTGTCCGGGGTTTCTATGTAAGAATCGCTTTCAGTGAGACGTCCTCATGGGGCCCACGCCGAGGGTTTCTCTAATGGGTCAGTAATTGGCATCTTGGTTGAGCTGACATTTTTGTACTTTAACATTCTTAACAACAATAAATATTTAAAACGGAATTAAAGTCTTTAATCCCTTCCAGCCCGGCCCTGCTGTCCCTTGAGCCCCGGATTACAGTGATGCGGTGCGGAATTCGCAGCGTTTTCTGTTCCGCACCGCATCAGAATCGCACCCCGTTCACGCGAACTGTTGCGGGTGTGAATGTTAAGTTAACAACACCCTGAAAGCGGTCCGCAAAACGCAGTGCGATGTGCGAAATTCAATCGCATACCCATGCAATCCGATTCTAGTGCGGATCAAAAAAAGGGTCCTGCACGTTTTTGGTGCAGTGCGATTAGAGCTATACAAAATGAATGGCTCCGATCGCACCGCACACAAATCGCATATGATTTGCACAGGAATGTGGTGCGGTTCTTGTGCGAATCACATGCCATATACCACACCGCACACTAATCGCATGTGATTGGCACAGGAATGCGGTGCATATATGTGAACCCGGGCTTAATAGGGTCTGTATGCCCAGGGGACGAGTATGCACACCTATGCGATCCGATTCTAATGCGGACCAAAAAAAGGGTCTTGCCTGTTTTTGGTGCTGTGCGGTTTGAGCCATACAAAATGTACGGCTCTGATCGCACCGCACGCAAATCGCATGTGATTGGCACAGGAATGCGGTGCGTTTCCAGTGCGAATCACATGCGATATACCGCACCGCATATATGTGAACCCGGGCTTAATGGTGTGTATGCCCAGGGGACCAGTATGCACACCTATGCGATCCGATTCTAGTGCGGATTCAAAAAAAGGGTCTTGCCCGTTATTGGTGCTGGTGCAGTGCGATTAGAGCCATACAAAATATATGACTCCGATCGCACCGCACACAAATCGCATGTGATTTGCCCAGGAATGCAGTGCGTTTCCAGTGCAAATCACATGCGATATACCGCACTACATATATGTGAACCCAGGATTAATAGGGTGTGTATGCCCAGGGGACCAGTATGCACACCCATGCGATCCGATTCTAGTGCGGACCAAAAAAAGGGTCTTGCCCATTTTTGTATGGCTCTAATTGCACTGCACACAAATCGCATGTGATTGGCACAGGAATGCGGTGCGTTTCCAATGCGAATCACATGCGATATACCGCACCTCATATATGTGAACCCGGGCTTAACAGGGTGTGTATGCCCAGGGGACCAGTATGCACACCTATGCGATCCGATTCTAGTGCCGATTCAAAAAAAGGGTCCTGCACGTTATTGGTGCTGGTGCAATGCGATTAGAGCCATACAAAATATACGACTCCGATCGCACCGCACGCAAATTGCATGTGATTGGCACAGGAATTTGGTGCGTTTTCAGTGCAAATCACATGCGATATACCGCACTGCGTATATGTGAACCCAGGATTAATAGGGTCTGTATGCCCAGGGGACGAGTATGCACACCTATGCGATCCGATTCTAGTGCGGATTCAAAAAAAGGGTCCTACACGTTTTTGTATGGCTCTAATTGCACTGCACCAAAATGTACGGCTCTGATTGCACCGCACACAAATCGCATGTGATTGGCACAGGAATGCGGTGCGTTTCCAATGCGAATCACATGCGATATACCGCACCTCATATATGTGAACCCGGGCTTAACAGGGTCTGTATGCCCAGGGGACGAGTATGCACACCTATGCGATCCGATTCTAGTGCGGATTCAAAAAAAGGGTCCTACACGTTTTTGGTGCAGTGCGATTAGAGCCGTACAAAATATACGACTCCGATCGCACCGCACACAAATCGCATGTGATTGGCACAGGAATGCGGTGCGTTTCCAGTGCCAATCACATGCGATATACCGCACCGCATATATGTGAACCCAGGATTAATAGGGTCTGTATGCCCAGGGGACCAGTATGCACGCCTATGCAATCCGATTCTAGTGCGGACCAAAAAAAGGGTCCTACACGTTTTTGTATGGCTCTAATTGCACTGCACCAAAATGTACGGCTCTGATTGCACCGCACACAAATCGCATGTGATTGGCACAGGAATGCGGTGTGGTTCCTGTGCAGATCACATGCGATATACCGCTTACCGCACCGCATATATGTGAACCCGGGCTTAATAGGGTGTGTATGTCCAGACAGAGGGTCAGGGGTCCTGCTGCCTCATAGGACAATCAGGGAAGAATGAAAACTCCGATTAGAGCCATACAAAATATACAACTCCGATCGCAATGCACACAAATCGCATGTGATTGGCACAGGAATGCGGTGCGGTTCCTGTTTGAATCACATGCGATATACCGCACCTCATATATGTGAACCCGGGCTTAACAGGGTGTGTATGTCCAGAAAGAGGGTCAGGGGTCCTGCTGCCTCATAGGACAATCAGGGAAGAATGAAAACTCCTACAGGCTTTAACAAGTTCTCTGCTGGACACTGAGATGTTCAGTGTATCTAGGCTTTCACAGACCCAAACAAGCATGCAGTCAGCGATTGTTAGAATTATTGGTCTGAATATTTGACACTTGACCGCAAAATAACTCCTTTAAAGTCTATTTAACCCCTTCGCACCGGCGCCCGTTAAGGGTGGGGCGGGGTTTAGGGTCATGTGACACGCCGTCACGGCGGTCACATGATCGGGAAAGGTCCCGATCGAAAGAGGAGATCGGGACCTATCCGTGAGTACGCGCGCTCTCAGCACATATGTTCTTTTTTAATAGAGCGCAAATGTGCGGCCGTTCAGTGTCTAGGCCCAGATGCTGGGAGGACGCACATTTGCGTTCGGCCGACGTGAAGAGGTTAAATTGAGCAATTTTTGTTTTTTTTTAAATTTTGGAAGGAGTAGTGAGGTTGGACCTCCCTGGTCAGGCTATTATTCCTATCCCTGCTGGCAAGATTCTCCCCCCTCTCTTCGTCCCGGTGATCGTCAGGATTTAAGTCAAAATCCAACATGTTTGAGCTGTTAGAATGGAGAGGAAATCTTACAGTGTGGATGCGTGTTCAGTGACAGCTACCTAAGTACTTGTGTTCCATCTCAATTGCCGCTTTATGCATTGACATACCTCCTTCAGACCCAGTTTGTCAGGATAGTATGGTCACTTGTTGACTTGACACCATCCACAGGCAGCTTAACTCTTCAATAAGATACAAGAAGTTGAATCCAACACAACGTTTACTTCAGCTAATTGCGGTACAAAGGATGTTTTTTCAGTCTTTTGAAGAGTAACAAGAACGCGATTTTTCTAAGCCCTATCTCTGTAAATAACTAACCCTGACTGAGGGAACATGGTAGAAATGCAGAGGTTCTAGCTGGGACTAAACTAACTAGCACTAAACCGAAGGGGATGACAGAGGAAGATACCAACTTCACAATGTAAATAAGCTGTAGTGGCAAGAAACTGCCAGTAGATGTCAGCATACAACAAAACAATAACAACCTAATGCAGTTCGATACAAGGCAGAAAAATGACATGAAAGTGTGGCATGGCCGCCTAATGACACTGGTTTTGCCCCCCGGAGGAGAGATCTGCATTGTGGGTATTTGACAGGTGGGGAGGAGGCACTATAATCCCCTCCTCACCACCTGCTTTAACCTCCTAAACCCCTCACCAGTGCACCACATGCATTGCACACGAGTGCGGGGTGCCGCCATGTAAATAGATCGTGTTCTGCGGGTGGTACTGCCCACCGATTGTAACAGTAGGGCTCATTTTTGCCGTGCCATATGTACAACCCCCCGCCTTTGCAGCGTAAAGGAGTGGGGGGTGGGGGGCGGTAAGATCGCAGCCTGACCATTATATTTTTGTAATCCTTTTTGTAGGCAGAATGTGGCCATCTAGGCTCCTTGTCACATACGTTTCTTTATCCCCTTACCACCTGTTCTAAAATGCCTGTATTTTTACAGAGTGCAATAGCTCAAACCTAGAATTTACAAGCGCTCAAATGAATGACTTTCAGGCTGTGTTTTCTGTTTTGACTTCTCATTTGTTCATCCTATTCCCAGATCTCAAAGTGTTACTGAACCCCCAACAGTACAATCAGTCTGTAGATGCAGCAAAGCATGCTTGTTATACTCACTGTGGGACCTAAGGGGTTAATCCTCTGCATTGTGTATAAAGGCTGTTTGATCCTGTCTTCTCTGATCATCCCCTTCTTCCAGTGCCCCCCTCTTATCTCCTGATAAGCCATGTTGGGAGTCACTGCACATGCTCAGTTTGGTGTGTATTGCTTGAGAGGTTTTTTTTTTCCTTGGGAGAGTGCATGTGATCAGAAAAGGGCCAATCAGCACTGTCCAGACAGAGGTCAGGGGTTCTGCATTCTCCTACAAGATTTAACCAGTGCTCTGCTGGACTCTGATAGAGGTCCCAAGACTGCTATATACTGCTGATCAGAAAAGGGATTTAGCAGTTTATATTTATTAAATAATTGCATTTCCATGTTCTGCGTACTGTGGGAGACCAGATATAGTGAATGCAGGGTCCGGGGAGACCAGATATAGTGAATGCAGGGTCCGGGGAGAGCGGATATAGTGAATGCAGGGTCCGGGGAGACCAGATATAGTGAATGCAGGGTCCGGGGAGAGCGGATATAGTGAATGCAGGGTCCGGGGAGACCAGATATAGTGAATGCAGGGTCCGGGGAGAGCGGATATAGTGAATGCAGGGTCCGGGGAGACCAGATATAGTGAATGCGGGGTCCGGGGAGAGCGGATATAGTGAATGCGGGGTCCGGGGAGAGCGGATATAGTGAATGCGGGGTCCAGGGAGACCAGATATAGTGAATGCGGGGTCCAGGGAGAGCGGATATAGTGAATGCGGGGTCCGGGGAGACCAGATATAGTGAATGCGGGGTCCGGGGAGACCAGATATAGTGAATGCAGGGTCCGGGGAGAGCGGATATAGTGAATGCAGGGTCCGGGGAGACCAGATATAGTGAATGCAGGGTCCGGGGAGAGCGGATATAGTGAATGCAGGGTCCGGGGAGAGCGGATATAGTGAATGCAGGGTCCGGGGAGAGCGGATATAGTGAATGCAGGGTCCGGGGAGAGCGGATATAGTGAATGCAGGGTCCGGGGAGAGCGGATATAGTGAATGCGGGGTCCGGGGAGAGCGGATATAGTGAATGCGGGGTCCGGGGAGAGCGGATATAGTGAATGCGGGGTCCGGGGAGAGCGGATATAGTGAATGCAGACTCCTGGGTTTAGTAACACTTTAATATTGCGGTCCTTTTGAGAAGTTGGTTTATTTACAGTACAATCCCTTTCTTAGATTCAAATTGTAAATTTGACCTACATGTTCTCTTTTGCCCAGGTGATCTTCCGGCCTCCCCTAGACCTCTATGATGTCCTGATCCACTTGAACCCCAAGCACATTCCTCGGCACCGAGAGGTGGTGGATCAGGCCGCCAAGTCGTTTTTACGTGGTCTTCTGGAGGAGGATGCTCAGATCCTAGCCCTGAAGTTCCCTGTGGTGGATTATGATCCAACTCAGTTATACCTCAAATCTCTTAGGGTGAGTATCTGCTGAAAAGTGACTTTTTGGGGTTTGAATGCTTTATTGGTCAATCAGTTTAATGTGCACTTCACAATTTTCTAGCGTGCCCTGCCAAGATCACCATTTTTAGATCTTGCCATTACTAAGATTCAGATCTACCACATCCATATGGGACATTCCTCCTAAATACTATATACAGTGAAGGAAATGCGTATTTTCTCCCCTGCTGATGTTGAAGGTTCGCCCCTCACACAGAAATGATCGGTCTAACAATTTAATGTTTGGTGTAACACTGAGAGACAGAATACAACAGCAAATTCAGCAGAAATGCATCTAACAAATGATGACTGATCTGCATGTTCATGAGGGAAAGAAGTATTTGATCCCCTATCATTCAGCAGGATTTCTGGCTACCAGGTGTCTTTCATACAGGTAACAAGCTGAGATTAGAAGCAGTCTCTTAAAGGGAGTGCTGCTAATCTCATTGTGTTACCTGTATAAAAGACACCTGTCCACAGGAGCAATCAAACAATCAAATTCCAAACTCTCCACCATGGCAAAGACCAAAGAGCTGTCCAAGGATGTCAGGGACAAGATGGTAGACCTACACAAGGCTGGACTGGGCTACCAAACTATGGCCAAGCAGCTTGGTGAGAAGGTGACAACAGTTGGTGCAATCATTCACAAATGGAAGAAACACCAAACAAGTGTCAGTCTCCCTAGGTCTGGTGCACCATGCAAGATCTCCCCTCGTGGAGTGTCAATGATCATGAGAACAGTGAGGAATCATCCCAGAACTACACGTGAGGATCTTGTCAATGATCTCCAGGCAGCTGGGACCACAGTCACCAAGAAAACAATTGGTAACACACTACGCCGACAAGGACTGAAATCCTGCAGTGCCCGCAAGGTCCCTCTGCTCAAGAAAGCACATGTCCAGGCCCGTCTGAAGTCTGCCACTGAACATCTGAATGATGCAGAGGAGGACTGGTGGGAAGTGTTGTGGTCAGATGAGACCAAAATCGAGCGCTTTGGCATCAACTCAGATTGCCATGTTTGGAGGAGGAGGAATGCTGCCTATGACCCCAAGAACATCATCCCAACTGTGAAACATGGTGGTGGAAACATTCTGCTTTGGGGGTGTTTTTCTGCTAAGGGGACAGGACAACTGCACCACATCAAAGGGACGATGGACGGGGCAATGTACCCTCAAATCTTGGGTGAGAACCTTCTTTCCTCAGCCAGGGCATTGAAAATGGGTCCTGGATGGGTGTTCCAGCATGACAATGACCCAAAACACACGGCCAAGGCAACAAAGGAGCGGCTCAAGAAGAAGCACATTAAGGTCCTGGAGTGGCCTAGCCAGTCTCCAGACCTTAATCCGATTGAAAATCTGTGGAGAGAGCTGAAAGTTTGAGTTGCCAAATATCAGCCACCCAACCTTAATGACTTGGAGAGGATCTGCCAAGAGGAGTGGGCCAAAATCCCTCCTGAGATGTGTGCAAACCTGGGGGCCAACTCCAGGAAACGTCTGACCTCTGTGATTGCCAACAAGGGATTTGCCACCAAGTACTAAGTCATGTTTTGTGAAGGGGATCAAATCCTTATTTCCCTCATGAACATGCAGATCAGTCATCATTTGTTAGACGCATTTCTGCTGAATTTGTTGTTGTATTCTGTCTCTCAGTGTTACACCGAACATTCCATTGTTAGACCGATCATTTCTTTGTGAGGGGCGAACATTCAGAATCAGCCGGGGAGCAAATACACATTTCCTTCACTGTGTGTGTGTGTATATATATATATATATGTGTATATATGTGTGTGTATATGTATGTGTATATGTATGTATATATATATATATATATATATATATATATATATATATATATATATATATATATATATATATATTATTTATATATATATTTTATTTACACACACATTATATATACACACAGACAGGCGTACCTTGGTTTACGATCGCCACAGTTAACGTAATTTTCGTTTTGCTAATGAAAATAATGCCTCGGTTTACAAATTTTTTTCGCAATACGAAGTAAGTTTCCCCAGGATGCATTGCGCCTGGGAGGTTTATAGCACCGACCCCGTACCTTTAAAGTGCACTTTATAAAGAGTTTTGAACAGATAAGACTTTTTAAAAAAAATATCTGACCTCCGGAACGGATTAATTGGTTTTCAATGCATTCCAATGGGAAACCGCGTTTCAGTTTACAAATTTTTCGCAATACAAAACGTCCGGCAGAACGCATTAAATTTATAAACCGAGGTACGCCTGTGTATGTGTATGTGTGTGTGTATATATATATGTGTGTGTGTGTGTGTGTAAATATTTTTATTTTTTTTTATTTATTTTGTACATTCACATCAGTCCCTTACCATCAAGGGGTGTACAGTCTAAGGTCCCTAACTCACATTCATACACACACATACTATGGCCAATTTGGACAGGATCCAGTTCACCCACCAGCATGTCTTTGGAGTGTGGGAGGAAACCGGAGTAACCCGAGGAAACTCACGCAGGCACAGGGAGAACATGCAAACAGGCAGTGCTATGGTTGGTATTCAAACCAATGACCCTAGTACTGCCAGGCAAAAGTGCAACCCTTGAGCCACTGTGTATTTGTACAAAAACAAAAATTGAGTGACCAAGACTGCACATGCTTGGAAAGAATACATTACATTACATCACTTCCAAAGTGGTATTCAGTCTAATGAGAATTTTTGTAACTTAAGTAACAGATTTGTTTTTGATATGAGACTAGATTGAAAAAAAAAAAAAAAAAGGATGTTCATTTGTCTGATATTCTCATTGTGTGTACGAGGCTTAACACTGATTGAGGCAACACGGAAACAATGGGGAGGGTCTAGCTAGAAATGAACTAAATAGGAGGGGGATGACAGATGGAGAAACCATAATCACATGGTAAACAAGCTGTAGTGCACCAAAACCTCCACTAGATATCAGCCTACTACCGATCAATAATAACCTGATGCAATCCATAACACATATTAAAAAATACATGTAAGTGGACAGAACAGAGAATGCCATCGGCTGCCATCTCTTCCCTCTTGGTCAGTTTTTCAAAAATGCAAATCAGATCCAAGCAGCATATAATACCGACTAAGTACTCTGTGTTCAAGTGCTAGTAAACCATGTTGGATGAAACGAGAAACAAACTTGTCTCCTTGCAGGGTAAAGTCCACATGCTAGCATATTAACCCCTTCGCGCCAGCGCCTCCCGGCCCTTTAAGGGTTTCAGAAGCCGGGGGGCGGGGTTTAGAGTCATGTGACCGCCGTGACGTGCCGCCACGGCGGTCACATGATCGGGAAAGGTCCCGATCGAAAGAGGCGATCGGGACCTTTGCGTGAGTACCGGACATGTGTGCTGGGAGCGCTCAGGGCGCGCGCACTCGGCACATATGTTCTTTTTTTAGTAGAACGCAAATGTGTGGCCGCTCGGCATCTAGGCCCAGAAATCGGGAGGCAGCACATTTGCGTTCGGCTGGCGTGAAGAGGTTAAAACAAACTGACCTGTAAAACAGATCGCTCCAGCGGTCCGCTGTCATCGCTGGCAGGGAATCCATTTTCACCCGGTCTTCCTTCCGGGTTCGCTGGCTTTGTCTGCTTGAATGGCCGAGCCGCCATGACATCAATCCTGCGCATGCATGTGGGAGTCACGGCCACGACACAGCTCTCTTGGTGGACAG